>NC_069503.1:543716906-543899406 GCF_027579735.1 Bombina bombina
AAACCTGATCTATTTCCAATAATTAATTAAGTCATATTCTGAGTTGAGGCCCTTGGGTACGCGTGTTTGCAATCTAAAGATCCAAAACATTTCGCGTTTCCCCAAAGCCTCATCTCTATTACCACCTCTAGGGGGATGTTTAACCCATTCAATGGCTTGCCATCTTAATGTGTTGTTATTTTTATTATGTATGTTTTTGAAATGTTTCACCAAGGGTGTGGTTGCTTCACCAGTCTTAATAGAGGAAAGATGATTTCTTATCCTCGTATTGACATCTGTCGTGGTGAGACCCACATATTGAAGGTTACATTGGATACAAGTCAGGACATAAATGACATAGGAGGATGTACAGTTAAGGCAGGAATCAATGCTGAACTCCTCACCAGTCACTGTTGACTGAAATTTATTTGAGAGGGTAGCAAATTCACATGGTCTACATCTAGACCTGCCGCACCTGTACATCCCCCTATGTCTAAGCCAAGACCCACTCGGGGGATCAGCTGGACTGGGAAGTTCAGAGGGAGACAAGTAGTTCCCTATGGTCTTACTCTTTCTGTAGGAACAGCGTAAACCTTGTTCCACACATTTAGTCAATTTGTTATCAGCCACTAGAAGTGCAAAATGTTTTTTCACTATTTTGCATATACTTCTATATTCTTCGCTGTACTCAGTTACAAAAGTAACCTGGTCACTTTGAGTGGAAACACTTTTTTTGTTTTTGGACTGTTGTAACAATGTATGTCTATCAAGTCTGTCTACTTGTGTTTGTGCTCTCTCTAATACATGCTTCGGATAACCCCTATGTTTTAATCTCTCTTTCATTTCAGTACTTTGCTTTATATAGGCATTTTCCTCTGTACAGTTTCTTTTAATCCGTATAAGCTGTCCCTTAGCAACCGCAAAAGGCACATGCCTAGGATGGCAACTCTTAGCATGTAAAATTGTATTTCTGGTAATGGGTTTCCTATACAGATCACTGACTATCTGTCCGTTATTTTTATGCATTAGAGTGAGATCTAAAAAATTGATACAGGTTTCATGTTTTTCAAATGTAAATTCAAGTCCCATCGAATTGTTATTCAGACCTTGTACAAACAAATCCACAGATTCGGTTTCTCCCTGCCAAATAAATAGCAGGTCATCGATATAACGTCTATAAAAGACGATGTTATTCTTATAGGCATTTCTATCTCCATAGATGTGGGACAGCTCCCACCAACCCATAAAAAGGTTGGCGTAAGAGGGGGCAAATTTGGCCCCCATGGCTGTCCCACATCTCTGGAGATAGAACTTGCCCTCGAATCTGAAAAAATTGTGTGTCAAGAGAAAATATGCTACCCTCAATACAAAATCCACAAATTTGGTAGAAAAGTTAGAATAACTTTTGAGAAAAAATGAAAGAGCCTGTATACCTTGGTCATGTGGAATGGACGAGTAGAGGGCTGTTACATCTACTGTGACCCAAACATTGTTAGTATCCCAATGTAATGTCTCAATTAAATTAACCAAGTCTTTGGTGTCTTTTAAGTAACTTTGTAGGGACGTGACAAAGGGGTTAAGTATGGCATCAAGCCATTGGGATAGATGTTCCAACATGGAACCTATCCCACTCACTATCGGGCGACCTGTTACATTGGTAAGTGTTTTGTGCACCTTTGGAAGATGGTGGAAGATGGGCACCACAGGGTTATGGACCAAAAGATAGTCAAAGGTAGATTGATCGAGGTGCCCATCTTCCAACCCATCATCCAAAAGTGACATTAATTCCCTTTGGTATAAATTGGTGGGGTCTCGAGTAAGGGGTTCATAGTTGTTAGTATTATGTAGTTGTCTGTAGGCTTCTTCAATATACTTGTCTCTGCTCATAACAACTACTGACCCCCCCTTATCCGCTGAACGAATGACTATATCTTGGTTTTCACGTAATTCTAACATTGCTTGTTTTTCGGTTTTGCTGAGATTCTGTCTCTTAGATTGAACCACACTCCTTGATCGAATAGTTTCAGAAAGTCTAGTTAAATCCGCTTCCACTCTATGGTAGAAGGTTTCAAGAATAGACCCCCTACTCTGAATTGGGTAGAATTCAGAGGGATTCTTGAAGCCATTAAAGCTATTGACTAAATCTCTATCATCAACAATATCTCCCTGTTTCCCCAAATTCTCCAAGGCAATCACATCACATGTCTCTTCAAAATTTAAATTCAAAACTGCATGCGGAGTCGTGCCAGAAGTAGCCCCATTTTGTGTCATTTCTATAGAACCCTGCTCAATATCACTAAAATGTTTCTTAAGGGTTAAGTTACGTATCAATTTGTTAATATCCAACATGGTGTGAAACAAATTAAAATTGCATGTTGGCGCAAAATTTAAACCATAACTTAATACCCTTAATTGTGTTTCCGATAGACAATAAGCAGAGAGATTAATAACATTGTTTACTTGTATTTTGTGTTCCTGTTCCCCCTCCGTGGGTACCTCTCTTGCTTCTCTTGGCCTATTCCTGTTTTCTCTGTTGGTTTGTAAAAAACCTGTTCAAAAACTTGTCGATCTACACTAGTGTTAGTAGTGGTAGGTGCAATTTGTGTAGTAGTGGTATGACTTATATATTTAGACCCTGAGTTTGTATGTGGGGATGCTTTCTTGGTAGTTTGCTCTTTCGGTCTCACTGTTTGACTATTGGTGCACTGTTCTTGTGTGGGAAACTGTATCGTGACCTGTTTTTCAGGGATCTTGTTTTTAAGTATACCTTTTGTTGTTACAGGTATATCCTCACTGCACGCACCAATATCTTCACCTGAATCCCCTTCACTATCTGAGGTACCAGAAAGTGTTGTCTCCTTATTGGAGACCCCTTGTCTGCCACCCCTACCTCTACTCCTGCTCCTGGATCTCCCCCTTCGATTAAATCTCCTGTTTGGGTTACTCTGTTGATGATGCCAATTATAGACTATTTTATTTTCATAGTCTGCAGAATCTCTGAGATATTTCGTATGTTTCAAATTTAATACAAGATTCTTAGACTCTAAGAGAGTAGTTCTTAATATCCCATCAAATTTGGAAAAATCAATATCATCCCTCCTATTGTTAAGCTCAAGTTGTAGTGTGCCAATCTTATTTCTAATAGTATCAAGCTGTTGTGTTTTATAAGAAATAAGCCAATGCATAAGCCTGAAAGAACATTCAGTGAGTATGAGATTCCAGGATTCTACTAGATCTATTTCTTTAACCTCAAAAGTCGGAAATTTATTTATCCTCAAACCTCTTGGTATAATCTGCAATTTTATATACTTATCAAGAGTCCAAACATCAAACTGAAGTTTATGTTCTTTCACAAGCAATTTTTCAATTTCATCAAATAGATCTCCCAAACAATATGTAGTTATATCAGTTGAAAAGACTCTGTCCATAACCAAACAGTCATTGCTCCTTTCAGTGACCGGTAACAGGGAATAAAAGTCTGTAGTGGTACTCTCCATATATTATTGTTTAGAAGCTCTAGAGGGTGCAGTTTAAATTGAGACAGTGCTACCAGGAGGCACTGAAATAATAATCAAAGGAAAAAAAGTTCAATAAACTGCACAGAGAGGTGTAAAACTGTAAGCAAGATTCAGCATGATATATATCTCCTTCCTGTGATATGTGATAGTTCACTTGGTAAAGTAGTATATCGGCAATGATGCAAATAGACAAACAGAGGCGGACTCTATCCCCGGTGTTACTGACACTAGCGGTGCTTAGTGGGACCTCCTAGAGCAATCTGTGCCCAATTACAGCGATATGCTGTACCCACTCACCGCTCTCCTAGTGCCTCCAGCGTCTGGAACAACCACCGTGATCTCCGAAATCCTTCGGCTCTCTGTTTGTTCGAGTACGGCGTTCCGCCGTGGTGCCGGGAGGAGTGTCCTCTCACGTGACCTTGTCACGGCCAATCGACTTGATTGCTGTCGTAACCAGGCAACAGCATAGGGGAATCCAGCGTGTCAACAGGTGGTGCTAAATCTGCGAGCTTCTCCTCGCACTAGGAAATCCTGGTGCAAATTTAGACAACGGTAACAAACTTGATCCCAGGCGAGGTATTTAAAAGCACAAAAAGTCTTTATTAGATTCCACTTGTGGTAAAAGCATAAGGAGGTACCAAAACACATAAAAAGAATATTCACACGAAAGCATAGGCTAACATGTTTCGGCCTGATGCCGTAGTCGTAGCTGGAGTAATGCAAGCGTGTGAAGCATTTAGAGGAACATCTGTTCAATGATAGGTCAAATAGAGACCAATCATGAACCTTCATTTTAAGTGTGTGAATACAGACATTTAACATGTTAGTTACCAAAAAGATACATAGAAAACTTTGCACATCATTTTTCCATAAATACAAAAATGCATACTTAAATTATAGACATTTTAGCCTGAAGGACAATTACATGAGTAATGTACATAAACTTATAAACTTAAGATCTATATAATACTTAGTAATTATGTATCAAGTTAATAAATAAATGAATGAATGAATGAATCAAGTCAAAGGGAGCAATTCAAAAGAAGCAATACTCTTGCTAATACATATATATATGGTCAAACTGGCACAATTGCGAGTCTATACAACATGATAAGATGAACAAAATTGAACAAAATTGAACAAAATTGAACAAATACTGCATATGGAATGGAATATCATAGGCATGGAAATAATAATAATAAATAAATAAATTGAAAAGGCTCAATTCCGTATAGAGCTAAAAATAAAACTTTTCCTTTATTAAAATGTCCGATGCTTATATTGATAACCACCCTCAATCTCTGTATGCAGCACAGTGTTCATACACACTGTTAAACCGATTTTCAAAGTTAAATAAGTTGGGGTGAACCAATATATAAATGAAATGTTAATTGATACAAAACAAAACAAACACAAAACCAAAACAACTTTCTTATTATGGTTGGTATCAATAAACAGTAGTAATGAAAATATACTGGAATGGAAGGACGTTAGTGTAGGTTACAACACAATAATAATAGTCATATATGGCTGTACGTGTGTATATACAATCAGCCCAAGGGTGGACACAGAAATGATAAACCTGATCTATTTCCAATAATTAATTAAGTCATATTCTGAGTTGAGGCCCTTGGGTACGCGTGTTTGCAATCTAAAGATCCAAAACATTTCGCGTTTCCCCAAAGCCTCATCTCTATTACCACCTCTAGGGGGATGTTTAACCCATTCAATGGCTTGCCATCTTAATGTGTTGTTATTTTTATTATGTATGTTTTTGAAATGTTTCACCAAGGGTGTGGTTGCTTCACCAGTCTTAATAGAGGAAAGATGATTTCTTATCCTCGTATTGACATCTGTCGTGGTGAGACCCACATATTGAAGGTTACATTGGATACAAGTCAGGACATAAATGACATAGGAGGATGTACAGTTAAGGCAGGAATCAATGCTGAACTCCTCACCAGTCACTGTTGACTGAAATTTATTTGAGAGGGTAGCAAATTCACATGGTCTACATCTAGACCTGCCGCACCTGTACATCCCCCTATGTCTAAGCCAAGACCCACTCGGGGGATCAGCTGGACTGGGAAGTTCAGAGGGAGACAAGTAGTTCCCTATGGTCTTACTCTTTCTGTAGGAACAGCGTAAACCTTGTTCCACACATTTAGTCAATTTGTTATCAGCCACTAGAAGTGCAAAATGTTTTTTCACTATTTTGCATATACTTCTATATTCTTCGCTGTACTCAGTTACAAAAGTAACCTGGTCACTTTGAGTGGAAACACTTTTTTTGTTTTTGGACTGTTGTAACAATGTATGTCTATCAAGTCTGTCTACTTGTGTTTGTGCTCTCTCTAATACATGCTTCGGATAACCCCTATGTTTTAATCTCTCTTTCATTTCAGTACTTTGCTTTATATAGGCATTTTCCTCTGTACAGTTTCTTTTAATCCGTATAAGCTGTCCCTTAGCAACCGCAAAAGGCACATGCCTAGGATGGCAACTCTTAGCATGTAAAATTGTATTTCTGGTAATGGGTTTCCTATACAGATCACTGACTATCTGTCCGTTATTTTTATGCATTAGAGTGAGATCTAAAAAATTGATACAGGTTTCATGTTTTTCAAATGTAAATTCAAGTCCCATCGAATTGTTATTCAGACCTTGTACAAACAAATCCACAGATTCGGTTTCTCCCTGCCAAATAAATAGCAGGTCATCGATATAACGTCTATAAAAGACGATGTTATTCTTATAGGCATTTCTATCTCCATAGATGTGGGACAGCTCCCACCAACCCATAAAAAGGTTGGCGTAAGAGGGGGCAAATTTGGCCCCCATGGCTGTCCCACATCTCTGGAGATAGAACTTGCCCTCGAATCTGAAAAAATTGTGTGTCAAGAGAAAATATGCTACCCTCAATACAAAATCCACAAATTTGGTAGAAAAGTTAGAATAACTTTTGAGAAAAAATGAAAGAGCCTGTATACCTTGGTCATGTGGAATGGACGAGTAGAGGGCTGGACTTAATTAATTATTGGAAATAGATCAGGTTTATCATTTCTGTGTCCACCCTTGGGCTGATTGTATATACACACGTACAGCCATATATGACTATTATTATTGTGTTGTAACCTACACTAACGTCCTGTGTTGTAACCTACACTAACGTCCTTCCATTCCAGTATATTTTCATTACTACTGTTTATTGATACCAACCATAATAAGAAAGTTGTTTTGGTTTTGTGTTTGTTTTGTTTTGTATCAATTAACATTTCATTTATATATTGGTTCACCCCAACTTATTTAACTTTGAAAATCGGTTTAACAGTGTGTATGAACACTGTGCTGCATACAGAGATTGAGGGTGGTTATCAATATAAGCATCGGACATTTTAATAAAGGAAAAGTTTTATTTTTAGCTCTATACGGAATTGAGCCTTTTCAATTTATTTATTTATTATTATTATTTCCATGCCTATGATATTCCATTCCATATGCAGTATTTGTTCAATTTTGTTCAATTTTGTTCAATTTTGTTCATCTTATCATGTTGTATAGACTCGCAATTGTGCCAGTTTGACCATATATATATGTATTAGCAAGAGTATTGCTTCTTTTGAATTGCTCCCTTTGACTTGATTCATTCATTCATTCATTTATTTATTAACTTGATACATAATTACTAAGTATTATATAGATCTTAAGTTTATAAGTTTATGTACATTACTCATGTAATTGTCCTTCAGGCTAAAATGTCTATAATTTAAGTATGCATTTTTGTATTTATGGAAAAATGATGTGCAAAGTTTTCTATGTATCTTTTTGGTAACTAACATGTTAAATGTCTGTATTCACACACTTAAAATGAAGGTTCATGATTGGTCTCTATTTGACCTATCATTGAACAGATGTTCCTCTAAATGCTTCACACGCTTGCATTACTCCAGCTACGACTACGGCATCAGGCCGAAACATGTTAGCCTATGCTTTCGTGTGAATATTCTTTTTATGTGTTTTGGTACCTCCTTATGCTTTTACCACAAGTGGAATCTAATAAAGACTTTTTGTGCTTTTAAATACCTCGCCTGGGATCAAGTTTGTTACCGTTGTCTAAATTTGCACCAGGATTTCCTAGTGCGAGGAGAAGCTCGCAGATTTAGCACCACCTGTTGACACGCTGGATTCACCTATGCTGTTGCCTGGTTACGACAGCAATCAAGTCGATTGGCCGTGACAAGGTCACGTGAGAGGACACTCCTCCCGGCACCACGGCGGAACGCCGTACTCGAACAAACAGAGAGCCGAAGGATTTCGGAGATCACGGTGGTTGTTCCAGACGCTGGAGGCACTAGGAGAGCGGTGAGTGGGTACAGCATATCGCTGTAATTGGGCACAGATTGCTCTAGGAGGTCCCACTAAGCACCGCTAGTGTCAGTAACACCGGGGATAGAGTCCGCCTCTGTTTGTCTATTTGCATCATTGCCGATATACTACTTTACCAAGTGAACTATCACATATCACAGGAAGGAGATATATATCATGCTGAATCTTGCTTACAGTTTTACACCTCTCTGTGCAGTTTATTGAACTTTTTTTCCTTTGATTATATATATATATATATATATACACACACACACATATATATATATACACACACACACATATATATATATACACACACACACATATATATATATATATATATATATATATATATATATATATATATATATACACACACACACACACACATATATATATATACACACACACACATATATATATATACACACACACACATATATATATATATATATATATATATATATATATATATATATATATATATACATACACACACACACATATATATATTCAAACTAAGGAAGAATCTAGAAACTGCAATATTTCTAATTATTTATGCACATGTAGCTCCTCCTGTTGTCAGATTTACACACAGTCATACACAATCTTAAAACTTCACAAGGAAGTCTGCTTATTCATAGTCTCTCACACTTACACACATGCGGTCAGCCTAACAAAGCACACTCAAACATGCACATATATATATACATACACACATTCACATACTCTGTCACAGACATTCAGTCAGACATACACAGACTGCCTCACATATAGTGTCACACATACACAGTCACACACACACTCACACATACAGTTACACACACTGTCAGTGCTGTCACACATACAGTTACACATACACTGTCACACACACACACACACACACTGTCACACATACAGTTACACATACACAGTCACGCACATACAGTTACACAGTCACACATACAGTTACACACACACTGTCACACACACACTGTCACACACACAGTTACACAAACACTGCCACACATACAGTTACACACACAAACACAGTACATGAATCATAGTTGTAAAAAGTGTATTCATATAACAGTGGCTATGCAAAATAGTGGAATGGGTAATAAATGATCATTTTTTTAAAATAATAACTATTTATAAGTAGACTGTCCCTTTCTCCCAAAGAAGTGCTGTTCAGAAAAGGAACTGTAAAAACGTGTGCCTTTAAAAGCTGCTCTAGGGCAAAATGAGCACACAGGTGCAGCATTTACTATAAATTGACTTAGAAGTGAATTTTAATGGCCTGATTCAGATAGAGTATTAAATAAAAAATGTACCTTTTTCTCTGTTTGTAGGTAGTAGTATATAAATGTAAACCTACTCAATCGTACTCGCAAGCAGCATGTGTAGTACAGCGCAGCACGCAGGTCTTTTTTTGCTGTTGTGACGTCACGCACGTGATCACGTGACGTCCGACAGTCTCACAGAGGCAGCACGCAAGGTTCAGGCTGAGCCTGAGGAATCAGATGTACGCACGGCGCAGGCTGAGGAATCAGGGTGCAAGTGCAGACTAGTCCTGCTGCCGCCACTACAGCTGACTCAGAGACAACTAGTAGGGCTAGAAGGGGTGCCGGTGGACACGGCTGGGCTTGGGTTACTGGGTAGGTAGGTTGGGTATAGCCGGATGCGGCCTGGACTCTGGCCACCGAAGTAAAAACATTAAAAAAAAATCAAAACGCATCTAAGCTACCTAAGGCTATGTCCGGTTTTTTGAAAATAATATTACCGGACAGTAACCTGAAATACCGGACAGTCCGGTCTAATACTGGACACCTGGCAACCCTAATGGTAGCCCATACTGTAGCTCTAAGTGCTCCTGCCCTAAACACATATCATCTGCCTCAGTATGGCAGCCCATGTGTAACTGTAAGTGCTCCTGCCCCAAACACATTATCTGCCTCAGTATGGCAGCCCATACTGTAGCTGTAAGTGCTCCTGCCCTAAACACATATCATCTGCCTCAGTATGGCAGCCCATACTGTAACTGTAAGTGCTCCAGCCCCAAACACATATCATCTTCCTCAGTATGGCAGCCCATACTGTAACTGTAAGTGCTCCTGCCCTAAACACATATCATCTGCCTCAGTATGGCAGCCCATGTGTAAATGTAAGTGCTCCTGCCCCAAACACATTATCTGCCTCAGTATGGCAGCCCATGTGTAAATGTAAGTGCTCCTGCCCCAAACACATATCATCTGCCTCAGTATGGCAGCCCATGTGTAAATGTAAGTGCTCCTGCCCTAAGCACATATGATCTGCCTCAGTATGGCAGCCCATACTGTAGCTGTAAGTGCTCCTGCCCCAAACACATATGATCTGCCTCAGTACTGCAGCCCATGTGTAACTAAGTGCTCCTGCCCCAAACACATATGATCTGCCTCAGTACTGCAGCCCATGTGTAACTAAGTGCTCCTGCCCCAAACACATATCATCTGCCTCAGTATGGCAGTCCATGTGTAAATGTAAGTGCTCCTGCCCTAAGCACATATGATCTGCCTCAGTATGGCAGCCCATGTGTAAATGTAAGTGCTCCTGCCCCAAACACATTATCTGCCTCAGTATGGCAGCCCATGCGTAACTGTAAGTGCTCCTGCCCCAAACACATTATCTGCCTCAGTATGGCAGCCCATACTATAGCTGTAAGTGCTCCTTTACCAAACACATATCATCTGCCTCAGTACTGCAGCCCATGTGTAACTAAGTGCTCCTGCCCCAAACACATATCATCTGCCTCAGTATGGCAGCCCATGTGTAACTAAGTGCTCCTGCCTCAAACACATATTGTCTGCCTCAGTATGGCAGCCCATACTGTAACTGTAAGTGCTCCTGCCCTAAACACATATCATCTGCCTCAGTACTGCAGCCCATGTGTAACTAAGTGCTCCTGCCCCAAACACATATCATCTGCCTCAGTACTGCAGCCCATGTGTAACTAAGTGCTCCTGCCCCAAACACATATCATCTGCCTCAGTATGGCAGCCCATGTGTAACTAAGTGCTCCTGCCTCAAACACATATTGTCTGCCTCAGTATGGCAGCCCATACTGTAACTGTAAGTGCTCCTGCCCTAAACACATATCATCTGCCTCAGTATGGCAGCCAATGTGTAACTGTAAGTGCTCCTGCCCCAAACACATATCATCTGCCTCAGTATGGCAGGCAGCCCATGTGTAACTGTAAGTGCTCCTGCCCCAAACACATTTCATCTGCCTCAGTATGGCAGATCATGTGTAACTGTAAGTGCTCCTGCCCCAAACACATATTATCTGCCTCATTATGGCAGGCAGCCCATGTGTAACTGTAAGTACTCCTGCCCCAAACACATTTCATCTGCCTCAGTATGGCAGCCCATACTGTACTGTAAGTGCTCCTGCCCCAAACACATATCACCTGCCTCAGTATGGCAGGCAGCCTAAACTGTAGCTGTAAGTCCTCCAGCCCCAAACACATAAATGCAAACTTTGAATGCATATTATGAATGCAACTTACTTTCCAAATATTAGCAAACAGTGCCACCAAGTGGAATAAGCAAACACTGCTACCAAAATTGTACATTTTCCTTTGGCTTATATTTTTCTTTGGTTGTCCTGGAATATGATTTCAAGACATTAAATCTGATAAACTACCCCAAAGTGCCTCCACCCAAGCCTCATAGTTAACTCATTATTTAGACCTATATGTTAGGTATGCCAGCCCATGGAAAGCTGAAAGTGCTCCTGTCCCAAACACATATCATCTGCCTCTGCATGTCAGCATGTGCTGTATCTGTAAGTGCTTAAAATTTAAAACACATTATCCCCTGCCTCTGTATGCCAGCACGTGCTGTAGCTGTAAATGCTCTAGTTACAAACACATTATCACATTCCTCTGAATGCCAGCGCTGTACCTATATATTTGATTTAAAGGGACATTAAACCCAAAATATTTATTTCATGATTCAGATAGAGAATACACTTTTAAAGAACTTTCCAATTTACTTCTATTATCTAATTTGCTTCATTCTTTAGATATCTTTTGTTGAAGAAACAACAATGCATATGAGTAAGCTAATCACATGAGGCATCAATGTGCAGCCACCAATCAGCAGCTATTGAGCCTATCTAGATATGCTTTTCAACAAAGGATATCAAGGAAATGAAGCAAATTAGATCATAGAAGTAAATTGGAATGTTGTTTAAAATGGCATGTTCTTTCTAAATCATGAAATAAAAAATGTGGGTTTCATGTCCCTTTAAAGTTAAAAGATACTGACATATTAACACACATTTAGTTTATCTCTCTTACTGATGTTTTTGGTTTTGCATACAGATTGCTAAACTTACTACTCTGAGTGACATGAAAATTATATATACAAGGAGAGAGATTCAACCAGGAATAACAACTTCCTGACGATCCAAGGCCTCTGCTCGTTCCCCTAATTCCTGTAGATCTGCTGTTCCTATCCCTAGACATCCAGCTTCCTCTGCCATAACCTTCTCCATCATATGTTGTATTTTCCTGACATAAGTTTTTTCAACAGTACCTACTTTTTTACTTCACTGTAATGGACACTTATTTCTTGTTATTCTTGTTATTAAAGTGCCTTTACGTTGCTGTCAATGGGAGCTGTGTGTTCCCTGTAAATATATGTATGTATATGATATATATATATATATATATATATATATATATGTGTGTGTGTGTGTTAATATGTGTATATTCATATACATGTATATTTAAAATTGCTGCCCATCTCTGTGCGACTTACCCCCCTCTTCACTGCGCTAGTTTCATGCTGTGTCTAACGGCATGAGAACGAGGCTTCCATTGGAACATATTGAAGCACGCTCTCGTGTGCTCAATGCTTTCATGCAATGCGAACGTGAGGTCGCATTTGCATTGCACCTCACTTGTAATATCAGCACACATGGTATTACTCTATTGAGCGCAAATATCGCTTTCGGGTAAGCGATATTTAGTGCTCAACTCATATTCTGGCCCATAGTTGTTCCATGGGCGTAGTTTGTATAGCAATCAGGAAACTTTGCAGGAATGTTATAATGTTCTAAATAATACAAATTAGCTAAAAAGTCCTACATCCAAAAAGAAAAAAGGCAAAGGCCAAATCCTGCTGAATCTTGTAGGACCATCATCTTCACGGTAAAAAAAATAAAGATCTTTGTTTATTCATAGAAAGATTCTTACAAAATAATGCCAAATTCCTATAAAACTACCAGGATTCTTTCAAATTTGTGGGAGATGCAATAAAATGTTGTCTACTCTATTTCAAATAACACATAAACCACATAAAATATTGAGTTACCTTATATTTAACTTAAAGGGACATTAAACCCCAAACAATTCTGTCATGTTTCAGATAGAAAATACAATTTTAAACAACATTCCAATTTACTTCTATTATCTAATTTGCTTAATTCTTTAGATATCTTTTGTTAAAGAAATAACAATGCACACGGGTGAGCCAATCACATGAAGCATCTATGTGCAGCCACCAATCAGAAGCTACTGAGCCTATCTAGATATGCTTTTCAGGAAAGAATATAAAGAGAATGAAGAAAATTAGATAATAAAAGTAAATTAGAAAGTTGTTTAAAATGGTATTCTCCATCTGAATCATGAAAGAAAAATGTTGGGTTTAATGTCCCTTTAACACATCCACATACTTCTAGATTTATATTAGTTTTTATAGAACTACACTGTCATTCTCTAACGTCCATGGAAAACTTAACACAAAGAGTCTGAACTACATTTAATTTAGAAAAAAAGACATATAGAATGACTTAAAATTATCATACATATTTTATTTTGGAAATTGCAGAATCATTCCATCATTGTACAAAATTGATGTCAAATTAATACACCAATATCCATGTGTATTCATACACATTCATGTTAAATAATATTGTGAAATAGTCATATAATCATTGGTGTCATCACATTTCAAAAATGATAACATTAATAACAATAATAATACAAGAACTAATGATAAAATAATAATAATATAGTCCATATGTTTAATTTATTGAAAAATATATAACAACCTGCAAAGTGATAATGTCCCAGTGAATTGGTAAAAACAATTATTGAGGAAGGACTAGACGTTCCTCATCCTCCCCAACAATTAACAAAGTCTCTCGGTATAGGACAATGACAAGAAGTCACCCTTCTCATTTTAGGGGTTGTTCACTGCCTTAAATAATTATTGCATAATGTATTATTCAATTTTTGTTTTATGTTTTAGTTTCTAATCGCAATATATGATCTCTTCCACCTTGCATTATGAATGTCATGTTCCACCCTTCTCAAGTGATGTGTGTGTACGGGCGCAGATCCTGAATACTAGAACTTGACATACATAATCTGGATCTAGCAGACAAAGTAGATAATCTGTCTCACATGGGTCAAGCCGTAAAAAAAAGTGTGGGAACTCACCAAGACTTCCACCCCCCTCACAATTATTATTGTTTTATACACACACATACACTTACATACACGCACACACACACACACACTTTATTTATATGTATATAATCTATGCACTTTGGTCAATGAAAGGAAATTAAAACAAATGAAGGGTTGAATGTTTGCCTTTGGGCCTGAGACTTCTCCTCTGTCACAGAGTCTCACCCACTTAAGGTGCCATAGTCCTATTTCTGCTGAGGGGAGCTAAATAACCCCAGAGCAAGTCATACAGAAATGTAAGCACCATGTGTTCCACACATTGAGAGGTGATCACACAGCAGGACCACTGGCTGGCTTGCATTTAGTGTATTGTAGGAAGTGTTACTGCCCATTACTAGAGGATCTCACTATCCCTCTAACCAGACTGTGCTCCAGCTACTGCCAGCAGCAGAAGCAGTGTTTACTGAGGCATTTTTGTTCTCTTTCCAGGAATAGTGCAGGCACTCCATTCCCAAGTGTTCCCGCTGGACTTGACCCCTGCTGTCTCAAACGTAAACTTGACCTGGTCCATAATTGAGTGTACGTTTATTTTTGCTTTACAGTACACTCCGAAGAAGGTCTATTGGTAAGTGAGAGTTAGACCAAGCGCCCGGGATGTGACCTCTAGCTTTGTACAAAGGCCTCCTAGCCGGCCAAATGAAAAATAGGAATAGTAGTGTAGTGTGCAAAAAAGGCTGAGGTTGCTATAGATGATGGAAGTCTCTAGATTGGATGTGGTGATCCTTAGGACTCATTAAATGTGGATAAAATTAGAGTTTAATACAATAAAAGTTCACATTAAATGCAATAAAAACAGTCAATCAATGCAGTAAAAACAGTCAAACAGCATAACAGAAAATATATAAAGATAAAAAATATATATAAAAAATATATCAATTATGGATCCATAATGTCTGAATACAAAGGTAGGTAAACATAGGTGGGTGTGATGCAATGATAGGACCTATGCACGTGGGGTAAATAATAAAAAAAAAAAAGTCCAAAGTTAGTGTCCAAATGAAAGTCCAAAGATAGTGTCCAAATAAAGATGAAAAAAGGGGGGTTGTGTCCAGGTAGGATGTAGTAAATGCGTGTCCAAATGTCAAATAAATCAATCAATCAAACCACACATTTAGTGTGGAAAAATAAGTGGAAAAAATTAAAAAAGGAAAATTGAAAATAAAAATCTGTGTCCATCACAAAAATAAATGGCAGTGCTCCTCCAATAGGATCCTAGTGGTGCTGTGTATCATCCTATATAATTCTGAGTGCCCTATAAAAAATTGAAAATCATAGTGTAGATCGTACATAAAAAATGGGGAATATTGAAAATATGCTTACCGCTCTGTTGACGCGTTTCGGCCCTTACAAGGCCTTTTTCAAGACAATCTAAAGACCGCTGCTCCATAACTTGTATTTCTGGCGAGTCTGAAGACTCGCTAGAAACACGGGCCCTCAAGCTCCATTCGGCCTCATAGTCTTAAAATGATGTGTTCTAACAAACTACAGCATGGATATGTTTTATTATTATGGCCGTCTAAGGAGTTACCTGTTACATTTTTTAAAACTCTCTAACGATTTTATTGTCTTTCGCAAAATTAAATGAAAGGAATATACTCCCATAGCACATTACAAAATAACTCATAAATGCTGCATTACATTCTGTGGGTAATCTTATTAAAATAACATTTTTAAATCAAGTTGCTTAAATCTAAACTTGATGTAAAACTATACTTGCCACATACTTGTAAGAGAGCAAAAATTTCAGTCATGTTATTGTTTTCCCCCCGTTATGCGATTTCTTTTCATGTATTGCCACTCACTTTATAGTCATAGGTGAGTACCTGCATATGTTAAAGGGACAGTGTACATCAATTTTCATATAACTGCATGTAACAGACACTACTATAAAGAATAATATGCAGATACCGATATAAAATCCAGTATAAAACCTTTTAAAAACTTACTTAGAAGCTCACAGTTTAGCTCTGTTGATTAGATTAGCAGGAACACCCAGTAAAAGGGGCTAATAGCAGACCCCCCATTCCCTGCATATGAAAAGACAGATGATACAAACAGAAACTAGCAGTAGACTAGAAATGCACGTCTACTTCTGACACTGTGGGGCTTGGTAAGCACAATGTTATGAAAATCAGCACAATGTTATTAAAAAATAAGCAAAACTATACATTGTTACAAAAACACTCACAGCTGGGCTTTATAAATAGATCTTCTAAACATTTATGCAAAGAAAAATCTAGTGTACAGTGTCCCTTTAATGTATTCTGTAATAAACAATCAATAATGTTACAGTTTAATTCTGCCATTTAAGAAATAAGTTGTTAAATCCCATAGCTAAAACGGGACAGTAAAAGACTAGTCAATTGTAGCAGTGGGTTAATGGGTAGAGAGAACAAGGATTTCTGTAACTGACTGAGAACAATCAATTGAGATAACCCATTGCCATCGGACCAGCCAAGAATAAATGGGAGACAGAGCTATATATATGCCTCTACAGTAAAGCTCCTTTTAAGGTAAGGGAGTTTTTTTTGTTTGTTATTAAAATGTTACAATAGGCTACTCTTTACGGGTAATTTAAAAATAGGTTGATTTTAAAAATGACATAATTAATCTGACATAAGAAGAAAAAAACAAAATCTTTAATGATTTTAGCAAGGAATGATGGGAAAATACTATGTAAAACAGGGAACTGAAGCTGCCTAGAAGCATTATAGCTTTATAAAGTAACGTGCTTTCTATCAAATCCCTGCATTAGTCTGTCATTGCCAGAAGGTTTCAGCACCCTTTATTAACCACAACTTTAAGCTGATTATCCAGTGAAACAGCTTGAATCTTAATCAAATTATGCTACAAAAACATACTGGATCTCATAATTGGCACTGCTTATTGTTCGCTCGGCAGCTATATATGAGAAATAACACCATGTTATTTTTATATGTGGCTGTACAAGAAAATGACAGCATCAAACCCCTGTAAGTCTGAAATGGCAGCTATGTAAAGATTACTGTATTTTATTTAAGGAAACAATAAGCTAAACTCGATTGAGGAGTCATAGATACCTTGCTAAAATCTTACAAGAATTGTTTCGTGAGACCTTGTAAAATTAAGCCCCTATCAAATGATTCCATAAATTATTATTTTTTGCTACTATATCATAGAAGTACGCTTTTTGTGTGCGTCGGAGAGCACGCATATTATAACAGTTATTGCTCTCACACTAACCAGATGCCCCCAAAAAGCCGAATTTAGAATATCATGCATGCGTTAATGTATTCCAACATTGAAGTAAACGGAGCAAAAAACAAACAAACACCCTGCTCGCGCGCAAACTCGATTGCATGTTCTCAGGTGCACTAACCTGACATGAAAATATAAATATTTCCCATTCCAATGTTATTCACATAGAAGAATATGTTTTATTTATTTATAAATACATATTTCTACATATACCTGATGGTATTTTGGTACAATATATATGTAAACCTATATACTGTAGATTATTATATATACAAGAATATCTATTTATAAATACTTAGAACATATTCCCCTATTTGAAGAACATTGGGATGTGAAATATTTACAGTAAATACATAGTTACATTTTTTATTAAATGGACAGTCAAGTCCAAAAAAAACTTTCATGTTTCTAATAGTGCATGTAATTTTAAACAACTTTCCAGTTTACTTTAATCATCAATTTTGCTTTGTTCTTTTGGTATTCTTAGTTGAAAGCTAAACCTAGGAGGTTCATATGCTAATTGAACGCCGCCTCTAATCTAAATGCATTTTGATAGTTTTTCACCACTAGAGGGCATTAGTTCACGTGTTTCATATAGATAACATTGAGCTCTTGCACGTGAATTTACCATGGAGACAGCTTTGATTGGCTAAAAAGCAAGTCTGTCAAAAGTACTGAAATTAGGGGGCAGTCTGCTGAGGCTTAGATACAAGGTAATTACAGAGGTAAAATGTGTATAATTATAACTGTGTTGGTTATGCAAAACAGGGGAATTGGTAATTAAGGGATTATCTATCTTTTAAAAAAACAAAAAGTCTGGTGTTGACTGTCCCTTTAAATATGAATATTGCATTAATAAGCTTTTACAGGTTTTCATCTACTTGACTGCAGAGGGCTCTAATGCACTTCTATATATGTCTATATATGTGTACATATGCATTTATGTATTTATATATGTATATATGTCTGTAAATGCCTGTATACACATATAAATACATAAAAACATATGTATAGATGTATAGGCATGTGACACATATATATATATAGACTGTGACACACAATGATCTGATATTGACAGCAGTCACAGCACCACCGCTGCGCCCTAGGCGACAGTGCGCCCTAGGCGACAGTGCGTCCTAGGTGGCTGCCTAGCTTGCCTAGTGGGAGCACCGTCCCTGCATATACATATTTATATATGTATATGTATGTATCACTATGTTAAAGCCCTTTGCCTGCCTTTTTGTTTTCTAACACCTGAGACCTCATACATTTGAATCTTTGTGCATTTTCTTTTAAAAGGGATCATGTTTACTTTCAACTTGTAATATGTACGCTTCATCCGATGCGCTCAAAAACCCACGATAAACCCTATATCGCTCGTGTGTAACTGTTACCGTGCCACTTGTAATCTGGCCCTATTTGTATTAGTATTATTTATAATTTTATTGATTTTATCAGTCTGTACCAATACATTGTCCTTATCGGCAAGTGAGATATCTGTCCCTACAGACACATTATTAAAAATCATATATTTATTTTGAGTTTTTAAATATCCCTTAAAGCATATAAAAATGCAATATACATGTATTTTTTTTTTAATATTCCCTGCAGTATTATAATTTATACACAATAATTGCCTAGTTAAATGGTTTTCAAACCTGTCCTCAGGCCTCCCCAACAGTCCAGGTTTTCTGGATTACCTTGGATGAGAGAAGGTAAAATAACCATGTTTACTAATTAGCTGATTGTTTCTACCTGTGCTCCTTTTCAGATAACCTCAAAATATGGCCTGTTTGAGAGGCCTGAGGACAGGTTTGAAAACCAGTGGCTTAGATCAAGACAGAGGTTTATATCAGGAGATAGTCAAGTAATTTCACTGTAGATGGTGGACATATTGACAGAGAATTTTTAAGTAAATAAAAAGCACAAATTGGTTGGTAGCACCGGAGGAGCAGCAGGATATGGTTCCATATTTGTAAACAAAATCAGAAGTGTGGGCCTAATCTCCTGGACAGAGCATTAGAGGTAGTTACCCATTACCCTCCCTAGTGCTTACTCAATCGGCCTCCAAAATATAAAGTTAGTAAGGCCAGGTTTCAGAGATTACATTTTAAAAAGGCAATCTGCTTCACTCGATGCTGGGAGTATAGTGAGCTCTGAGGATTCAAAACATTCCATGTACTTCCCGATGTGTGTTTCACAAATACTTCTTTTGGGGGGAGGGGGGCTTTACATTAATCGTACAACAACTAACACAATCTATACATGAATACTTTCAACTTAATTCATCCTCCAATATTGATATACGCTCTATTTGGCATATAAGTGCATGATCCAAGATGATTTTATAGCTATAAAAGCAGATCTTACAAAACAGAAAAGACTCCTGGTCATGAATACTTTATCAGAAATCATAGAATTGGTAAAAAAGCCTATAAAGAAAGACCAAATGACAAGCAACTTTGAACAAACTTGGAAAATAAGCACAAGCAACTAACAGAACTTTTAGGGAAGGAATATAAGAGAAAAATTCTACACCTTAAAGTAATTCACTACAAGGGCGGGAATAAACAATGGAGATTATTGGCTAGATACGGAAAAAAAAGGACTAAAAAGTAATGTATTACAAATTAAAGATGATAGAGGAAAATCATTTTCTTCATCCAAATCTAAATCTATACAAGATGCATTCTGTAAATATTTCCATAAGCTTTATAATCTTCATTCCCTCTCCCATTATGATTCCAACTACAGAATAATATAGATACATTTCTATAACAACTCACAATTCCTCCTTTGTGAATGGTTTATCCAAAGTGAGCTCTGGAATTTTAACGAGTTATTTAAGATTTACCTTCAGGAACATCTCCTGGCCCTAATGGGTTTAGTTATAAACGCTTTTCAACATTTCAAAATGAATTGCTTCCCCACGATTAACTTATTTTAACAGCATTAATAGCACCCATCACTTTTCTTAATCCTCCCTAGAAGTATATATTAAAACTCACCAAATAAACCAACAGAATGTGTGATCAATTGTAGACCAATGTCTTGTCTAAATGCAGATATTAAACTTTATGCCAAACTCTTAGAGAATCGTTTAAACTCATTATCACCTCAACTGATGGATTTACTTCTAGGCAAGAGGCAAAAGACAACCTGATCAGGGCCTTACATCTTATACATTATGCACAACAGAGGAGGATTCCTTTAGTCCTCCTCTCAATGGATGCAGAAAAGGCAATGTAGGCTGGAAATATATTTTGTATAATACTTTATTATATATGGGTTTTAGTTACAAAATATTAGGAAGATTTTTTGCATTATACTCAAACCATATTGTTAAAATTCAAATGAACGGGGGGCTTGTCGAAGCAGCAAAACTGAGTGGTCGCACTCTCCATGAGCTCCGGTAGATTGGTCATTAATCCGCCGATTATTGCCTGTATTCTACAGCTAAAAATACAACTTTGACCAGAACAACACTATTCTGCTCTACTGTGAGCATATCACAGAATTTTGGCTGTATTCCTGAAACCAGAGCCCAGGATTGGATCTAATAGGCCTGAAGCGGCAGCTTACCACAGGCAGCGTTTCCCCCCTTGGCACGCCTAGGTAATCGACCACAACCAGACAAGGCATCTCTATAAAGTACCACAGCGTAATCAGGATCTATAAAAATAACTAAACTAGAGGGCGCTCTCTACTAAATTGATGAATATATAACCATCTAAAAGCACAAAAAAACCCCAAAATAAATTAAAACAAAATAAAAAAATAAATAAAAAAGCGCCCCCTAGTTTAGTTATTTTAATATTCTGTTTATTGGATTTCTTAGTTCTATAAATTGAGGAAGGCAGCTTACCTAATTTTTCTAGCATGTTGTCAGCCACTGAAAGATCCTCCAGAAGGCTCTCACATAATAGCCCAGACCAAGATTTACGTAGCCCTATTATAGACAAATCAATTGGTAGTTTGCTTTCCTCTTTGGAAGAGTTAATTAAAACTGAACGCAGGCACTGGTGGGATCTGGGTACATCGAAAAAATACAAAGAGAAAAAACAAATCCCTAGAGGCCTGAGAGTGTTCAAAAATTGCTCTATAAAAATGAGGACAAATTGTTGAAATATTGTTGAAAGATAGGTTTTCTATATTGGATGACTGTTCCTTTAAGGTAATGATCTCCTAATCACTCACGGGCAAAAACTAGTAGATGAGATTCAGATTGAAACAATACAAAAGGAGTTACATAACTTTAAGGAACATGAAGATTATCTGAAATTGAATAAGCATACTATCAAAATGACGGATAGTTTTCAGAAAGAAATAATCCAAAAGAAAAACTTAAAAATGGCTAGGGATGAGAATGATTATGCCAAAGGCATTGTTTATACCAATAATAAAAAAGACTCTATTAATGTGGTAGACAACAATGAACAGGATTGGGTAGTAGTACAACATAAAAACAAAAATAAAAATAGGACTCGACAAGAGAAATACTCATAATACTTTTGATTATAATCGTAATAATGAATCAAAGTACACAGCTAGCTCACATTCACATCAATACAGACAACAACATGACAATGGCAATTATAAAGATACATATAGGGATACTAACCCTAATGACAATGGTTGGTGCAATATGAAATCATCCTACTGGGGGCATAACCACCAACCCCATCAAACGAAACAACAAACATATGGGCCCAATAGACCATTCAGTGGGGATAACTCACATCATCAAAATTGTGAGTTCATAACACAGAATAGGTATCAGCCTTTAACAGAGAATTCTACATATAATAGACAGCCACGTCACTCTGAACACATATCTAACATTAGAAATACAGAAGTTTTTTCTGAACCCCAGTATCAAAGAGAGGAAAGACCCTCTACATCAAACTCTAATAATGGGAATAATTTTTTAGGGGAGAGACCATTAGCCCCTTTATGGAACAGGCCCTCCACCCCTGCAAATTCAAAAAAAAGATCCTTCCCAAACAAGGAAAAAGAGGGAGAGACAAAACCCTCAAAAGACAAAATTATTGAAACTTAAAGAAGGAATTTTTAATTTATCATATTATAAGTCATGTTATTATATAATATTATCATATTATAAGTCATGTTATTATTATAAGTCATGCACTTTCGGCTGATGAAGTGAGGATTTTGCAGAGAAGTCTGTCTTATTGTCCCCCTAATAAGACTGACATTTTTAGTCTATACATAGATCTGAATGCTTCCACTAGAAAGCTGGCTTTACAAAGGTATTTTGCGGCCAAACAACTCAAAAAGCAAAAAATAGAAGGTTCCCCAATTCTAATAGACTCAATGGATCCTAGAAGTCATGAACAAACCATCATTTTTTCAGAACCAATTGAAGTTACTAATGAACTGTTTGAAAAAATAGTTCATACACCACTAGCTCCAAAATCCTCATTTAATCCTCCTAAGGAAGACTATTCTTATGTTGATCTTTATCAGAAGCTAGTACTTGATGATTTTAAAAAAACCTTAGCTAACAATAAAGGAAGAAACTCATCTAAGACTGGTAAAATAAAGAATCTATGGCCAAATGAACGAAAGGCATTAGAAAACCTTATGAATGATCGGAACCTGGTAATACGCCAGGCCGACAAATGTGGGGGAATAGTCCTGCAGAAATACGAGAACTATATTCAAGAAGCTAATCGTATCTTATTAGATCATAAATATTACATGAAATTAAATAATGACCCCACTCTGGTTTTTTAAAGGATTCTAAAAAGGTATTATAGAACAAGGTTTTGAAAAGGAAATTTTAAACAAAAAAGAGAGCATATTTACTCCCCGATCATCCCAATATACCTTTTTATTACCACCTCCCGAAGGTCCATAAGGACCGTTTAAATCCACCAGGGAGGCCCATTATTGTGGGCATTAATAGCCTCACAGATCGGCTATCAGAGTATATTAATTTCTTTCTGCAAAAATATGTTGTTAATTTGACATCTTATATAAGGGATACAACAGATCTATTAAATAAACTATGAGACATTAGAAAGAATGACAAATGTTTTTAGATGACTTGTTATGTTGGGGCACTTTATTCCAATATTGATCATAAACTAGGAATAGAGGCCACATGTATTTTTTTGGATAATTATATCTACTTATCCATTGTTCAACAGGATTTCATATTACAACTCATCTCTTTTATTTTATCTCACAATTATTTTCAGTTTCTGGATAAGTTTTATTTGCAGATTAAGGGGACGGCCATTGATACCAGGTTTGCCCCCAGTTTTGCCAACTTGTTTATGGGAGTGTTCGAAGATCAATTTATCTATAACTCGAACTAAGGGGCGAACCTGGTATTCTGTGGTCACTACATAGATGACCTGTTTATTTGGGAGGGCTCCCTGAACACTGCGGTCCAATTTGTGAATGGCCTTAATAATAATACAATGGGTCTGTCATTCACACACAACATACAGCCAGATAGAATAGAATATTTGGATGTGGTCCTTGAGTGGGGTCCTAATGGGGGTGTTTTGTCTTCCACCTATTTCAAGAGTGTTGACACTAACAACTTTTTGCATTTTGAGAGCAATCATTTGAATAGTTGGAAGACATACATCCCCTATAGCCAATTTAGAGGAATCCATATAAATTGTGGCATGATGGATCGCTATGAAAATCAATCCCAGATTTTGATTGAAAGATTTAGAGAGAAGGGCTACCCTAACAATTTAATTCTGGATAGTTTCAATAAGGCAAAAAACTTGGATAAAAACATCGATTTTAGCCCCAAGAGCCAATTCTATGATGACCAGGAAAATTCTTCTTTGCAGAAACCAGCATTTATTACACAATTTAATACAGGGAAAAAAGGAAAAAGGAGTGGGAAAAGCGCTCTAAAATAAGAGCAGACCTAACAATAATAGATTTGTAATTATCGTGCAAAAACGCTAATATCAACAGTAATGTGTATTGATAATTATATTCTATAATGCATATAATCGTGAACTGAGGATCAATGTAAGATTTAATAATCTGAATAGATAATAAATAATTTACATGAAGATAAATGTCCAGAGAACAGGGGGGAGCGAACCTTGTGCTCTATAAAAGATACATTGATGATGTCTTCCTGATCTGGAAGGGAGACCAAGAAATTCTAGAACTATTCCTAGAAGATCTTAATTCCAACAATTTAGGCCTGAGTTTCACATATGAATACAGCACTAAACGGATACACTTTTTTGGACATTGAGGTTGAAATTATCAATAATACATTAAAAACCAAAACATATTTTAAACCTATTGATTCGAACAACTTTATACATTACAGGAGTTGTCATCTTAATATGTGGAAGGCTAATATCCCCAAAAGTCAATTCCTAAGAGTTAGGACACATTTTACAGATATAGAGTCCTATGACACACAATAAAAGATATTACTAAACAGGTTTATAGATAAAGGATACAACCAGAAAAAGGTACAAGAAACTATTAGCTCTGTCAGAAAAATTGAAAGATCCAGTTTGCTTCATAACAATAAGCTTAGTAATAAGAACACAAGAAAAAAAGAGAGATATTTTTGAAGCCAGTGGAATAAAAACTGAAAACCCTATATCGGTACCTTTTATAACTGATTACAACTCGCATCATAGAGAAATTAGAACCATTCTTAAACACTGGCATTATATCCAACAAGACCTTATATTAGGAGATAAAGTAAAAAAACATCCAGATCTTATCTTCAAAAAAGCAAAAAATCTTAAAAGTATCTGTCACCAAGTGAATTTAAAAGTCCCATTTGCATTCTGATTAATACAGATTTAAAAAAAGATAAATAATCTGGCTACTTCCCATGCCACAAATGCAAATCTTGTAAATCAAGTAGTAAGACTAAACAAATAGTTTCCACTAACAAACAATACACTTTTTTAATTAAAGATATCATCAAATGTAATGACTCCAATATTATATATTGCATTAAATGTCCTTGCAATTTAATTTATATAGGACAAACTAGTCTTTTACTGAGAGACAGGATTAGGGAACACATTTGGAATATTGAACATAAAACAAATAAAACAGTACTGTACCAACATTTTACAGAGATTCACCATGGAGACATAAAATGCTTCCAGTTTTGGGGCATTTTGAAGATTCATCCCAATATTAGGGGAGGTAATATTGAAAAAATTATTTTAAAAAGGGAAGCTGAACTTATCTTCAATTTTAAAACGCTTCACCCTCATGGACTCAATAGCTCATTTGATTTAAACACACTTATTTAGATAAGAGTTGTCAATATATAATAAAATTAATTATTTTTTATTTTATTATTTTTCATTTTATTTATCCAAGCGATCCTTATATACTTATATTAGTGTGGATAAAGTACAAATAGGATTTCGTATCTTAGTTTTCAAAAGCACATATTGAAATATTGAAATATATAATGTGTATTGATATATTTTTTCCAAAATGAACCTTAGGATTATTGTATTTAATAATACTGACCACAAAAATGGTATGTTAGAACATTGCATATTGATAAGTTTGTCTATATGTAGTTATTAGATTATTTATATAGCGCACCAAATGTGCAATATTATGGCACCATTAACTGAAGTATATCACCCTTAAGAGTTAATGTTAGAAGAGTTGATACACCCATTATACGCTATTGGTAAAACAATATCCACCAATCCTGTACACTACCTCATAGAGGTCACTCCCTATAAAAAGACCACGGTCATTTGCAGTAAGCATCTTGATAAAGGCAGTCTTATCTGCCGAAACGCGTAGAATTTGTTTACTGTTACTTGGTATTCTAGTGTGGGTTATACCCACTTACACTTGATACAGGTTCATCTCTAATTCTCTAAAATTTCTGAGTTTAGACATATGAATAATTCTTGTCTATAAGTCTTTGATTTTATCTTCTCTAAGTGCTGATTGATTCAGGTTCATCGTTTGTTTTTTAAATGTTTATTAACAAACCATATGAATAATTCCTGTCCAATCTATCTCTGCATGAATTGATTTTAATTGTGAGTCTAATATCACTTAGTACGTTTTATCTAAAGTCATCAAAATCATCTGAACTAAATTCTGTCTATTCAGAAGGACTTTGTTTCACACAGTGGATACACAGTATCACTTTGAGATTCATCCAATCTCACAACACAGCCACAGGATCTGACGTCATCAACAACGGAACAACCTGCACTTAGGCGTCCTTTCACGGACTGTGAGTGTCTCATCCTTCTCTTCACTGGATCAACCGACATCACTGTCTGAGCACAGCAGAATATCAAGTAACTTGTCGATATATATCACTGTAGTAATAACATTGGGCTTCTTAATTTTTTGAAACATCACGGACAGTTTTTGTTTCACCTATTTTCACGCCCCATCATTTCACAGATTTTTTTTTTCTTCCTTGTTTTCTCTGTTTGTTTACACAGTGCTTTTTACCTTGTTATAACCTTCATTTTGTTAAATATTTCATAGGAATTCCTAGATAGTCTTATATCAGTCACCATTTTATATGAACTTAATTTTAATAATTGTATTTTCTTGTTAGATGCCGGCATCAATTTTATCTTCATGTAAATTATTTATTATCTATTCAGATTATTAAATCTTACATTGATCCTCGGTTCACGATTATATGCATTATAGAATATAATTATCAATACACATTACTGTTGATATTAGCGTTTTTGCACGATAATTACAAATCTATTATTGTTAGGTCTGCTCTTATTTTAGAGCGCTTATCCCATTCCTTTTTACCTTGTTTCTTACATTGATCACTTCTTTCAGAGATTAAAGTGATTACATAGGGATTTATAGCCATAGACCTTGTTAGGTAGTTCCTACACCACCCCTTTGTATCACTTGACAATGTAATACAGATCATAGATACATCAGGAAAATTACGAACACCCATTGGCCTATAATTCTCAAAGACCCTTACCTTAAGGAGACTTTGGAAAAAAAAACAAGACTAGTATTCAGACTGGCACCTACATTGAAACAAAAACTTGCACCTAGCAGGGTGGTGGTCTCTAAGAAAAATATTCACAATGGAACAAAGAAAAATCTAGGTATACATCAAGGCAAGTTGGGATCTTTCAGGTGTAACAAACCTAGATGCCTTATGTGCAAATATATCACACATGGGAATAAATCAATTACATGTAACACCACAGGAGAGGTAATCAACATCAAATCACATCTGAGCTGTAACTCAGACTTCGTTATATATGCTCTAACCTGTGAGTGTGGTTCACAATATTTGGGTCGCACATGTAGAAAGGTGCGAACCAGATGGAGTGAACGTTTGTTTGCGCAACCTAAAAAAATATTCCATGAAGCACAGTGTCTCCAGACATAGTACTATCAAACATAATCAAAATTATAATACATTTAAAATTACCCCTCTGGAGGGCATTCCACGAACATCTGGACACAATAGATACACTTGTTTACACCAGAGGGAAACCTTTTGTATATATTGTTTCGAATCCTTGTTCCCCTTTGGCCTAAATGAAGTATTAGATTTGGCTGCTTTTTAGCTTTTGCAATATAGGTGAGAAGATAGTACATTTAGAGCTACGTTATATCCCTGTTGTTTTTATGTTATTGTAATGATATCACATCATATATGTGTATTGTATTAAATCTGGATTATTGTGCACATATGCATATAGTTAAAGAGTGCGATTATATAGTATTCTATTTGTATAAAATATGGATGGAATATTTTTGGTATAATTCCTTTACACACATATATGCTGTGGGAACAAATACAAAGTATACAGAAAGTTGGTAAAAAACAATTGTCAAGGTATTTGAAATATTATTAAATAATATATACAAGTATGTTTGTCTTTATTTAATAAGTCTGTGGATGTGTACATCAAATAATTCATTTACCTTCTAAAAGCTGAAAATGGACACTAAAAAGAAACAACCCCCTCCCTCTTATTAAATGGATTGTTTGTAGAACAAAGGATTGTTTCCAAGAGATCTCCCACACTCAATATGCTAAATTATGCAATTGTATAACCACAAGGAGCTGAAAATTAACACAGGAAACTCTTAAAGATTACTTTAAAAGAGACATTCCTAGCTAAAGTGTGAATATGAAGCCCATACCAAATTGTAATTAAAACTTCCCTAATCAACTTACAGTTTGAGACAGGATGAGTCATAAAAGGTAATTTAAGAGGATAGATTGTCAGATAGGTGACACCACACAGTGTATGGAGACGAAGAGTCTGGGAACTGATTTAGAAAAAACAAACAGTGGGGGTTTAAAAAAAAAATGGCTTTTAACAAGAGGCACATTTTAAAATGTAACATATATATATGTGTGTATATGTGTGTATTGTATATATACATGCATATTTTGAAAGCATGAATACCTTAGCCTCTGTGTTTTTAAAGAATATAAATAGATATTTGTGGATCCAAAAAGAAATGATTAATGACACTTATTATTTTATTTCAGGTGAACCCTGGGCAAAATTCCTGCATGTAAGAATTGTGGGAGACATAGAGCATACTATATTATGTGAAAACATATTAGATATAGAAATGCCAGGATACTGATAAAATTGTAATACATTTTAAGCTAATAATTAACAGTATTAAATTGCTTTAATATAATACAATGTTAATAATATAACATATTTGTTATCAGAATAATCAGAAAAAATGATCTAATACTACCCATCTATAATTGGGGTTATATATGATTAATGCAGAGAGTGTGATCTGATTAAATAACCATTTTATGAGAATAATTATCTTGTTAAAAATGCTTAGAAATTTTAAAGGTGAATTTGTTTTGTCTGGATGTCTGCTGCCACCTAAGGGCCAATACCGGTAGGACAGTTAAGGGAATTTAACTGTTCAAAAGATGCGTTGCCATGGTAAACAAGCTCAACTCCGTTAAGGGCCAATCCAATCAGGTATTCAAAATACCCTACCAGAAGAGACAAGTTGGGCCACCCATAATTTACCCATGATGGAAAACTAATATAAAGTGAATGCAGGATAGAGAAAAGAAATTTTTGTGCTGAGCTGACGTGTAACTGGATGCTGGCGTGAAATACCACTTACTCAAGCAAAGCTAATCTACCTTTCTCATTGATTGCGATATACACTTATTGGTGATCTGAGGTAAAATAATTCCTATTAAGAAATATTGGATATCGATTGCTCTTTACCCTGGTAACGTATTCAAGGTTATTGGTAAGACTATATTTAAATTATAAGTCACTGCAGTTTAAAGTACAGTTGAAAGATTTAAAGAAGCAGTTTGTATTTCAAGTCAATATTTCATAACCCTAGGTATTGTTTAAATTTGTATCTGGTTGACTAAGTAACTTATCTGTGCAAGTTCTGATGTTTTAAATTAATATTGTATTAGGATAAATTGCAGTTAAATAGCAGAATATATATATTATCCTATTGATTATAAGCACTATTAGAATTGTTTTGCTTGGATATTAAAAGTGAAAGATTTTAGTCTCATTGTAATATTTTAAATGCAGCTCTGAATGAAAGGTTGGTTTTAAAGATATTTTTTTGGGGGTTTTGTAAGAAGGATAGCATATCTTAATAGTTGTTTTTAACGTGTATAATAGTGTTTTATATTCTGGTATTACAAGTATATTTCAATATGTTCATGGATATTAACTAAATAAAAGAATTCAGGTATTTATATTAATTGTATGGTTTCTAGTAGATGCATGTTAGTTAAGGGTTTCTATTTTTAAGGATAATTATTATTTGTATTGTGTTATAACCCTGCCATAAGCTGATATATTATTTGGAGAGCACTACTTAGATTTTCATAAATATACTGACACAATACTCTGATACAGAAATGAACTAAGAACTGATACTCTCCTTAATTTAAAACCACTGCCTTCTTTCAGTCTCTCCCCAGGGGCTGTACTAGATACAAAATTTCGAAGATAGATGGTGCTGGTCTTGGTATTGTGCTGGTATATGTAGATATCTTCTAATTTTCTGGTGGCAAAAGGAAATAGACTTGTTGTGTATGTACACACCAATGAATAAGGGTGCAATATACTCACTCCATAAGATGTATGATGTCTGCTCATCTATAGATGACCTCACAGTTAACTTTAAACCAAGGATGGACTCCAATAATATCAATCCAGATTGCTAAAAGCAAGGAAGAGATCCAATCAGGTGTGTGTAAGATTACTTAAAATTACAAATAGCAACTTACTCCATCAAATCTGGAATTCCGGCAATGCCACAGCAAAGAAGCAATTCATTACTCCCAAGGTGGTAAAAAAGTATTTTTAATAGCTCAACACGTTTCAACGTATGCAAACGTCTTTTTCAAGTTCCCTTCTATCTAACTCATCCTCCAATTTACCTTTACATTGGTCTAAAGAAAGTAAGGAGTTACTAGCAATGCAACATATGGCACGTCTAATACTCTGCAACCATAGGACACTGAACATCATGTGATTCCGGCGGACCTGAAATGGAACTACACACAAAACACTACTCGTTTGAGAACTCAAATCTCTTAGATTCTCTCATTGGTTGTAATGCAATACCATGTAATTTGAATGTCCGTGATTGGTCTAAATATCCTTGGTTTCAAGCTTTGAGGTAATCTATAGATGAGCAGACATCATACATCTTATGAAGTGAGTATATTGCACCCTTATTCATTGGTGTATACATACAAAACAAGTCTATTTCCTTTCGCCACCAGAAAATTAGAAGATATCTACACACATATATATACACCTGCAATAGTGATCAATATGACCTTTTGATATTTTTTATTGTTAGGGTATTATTAGTTCTGTCAGTGAGTTATTTCAATATTTGAGTTCCAGACATATAGATAGAATTATCATTACATGTCATCACATAATAAGGAAGAATACACTCTTTTTTAATATATTTTAATTATATAATAATGTCTTCTATATGTTCTTTTTTTATCATATAATATATATTATATGATCTCTCTCTCTCTCTCTCTCTCTCTCTCTCTCTCTCTCTCTCTCTCTCTCTCTCTATATATATATATATATATATATACCTTGATTCCAATAATTTTAGATGATTATTTTGTTACACATAAGCACATACAAATGTATGTGGATTATGTTTCCACCACATAGATATTACTTCAGATTTCACACATAGATACACCTAGATTAAGTTTTGCCTATATTGTTATACATAAACACATGTAGATGTATGTGGATGAGGTTTCCACTACATAGTGATTACCTCACTGTATGCATTATTAAATTGTGGCACTGCACACATACACCTATATATATATATATATATTTTTTTTTTTTTTTTTTTAAATAGTATCACCTTATAACATACACATTGTGATTTTACACTTATGTTGAATATATGGTAGCAACATCATATTGTCATCTATTGTCACTATAATATTAGGGGAGAGATAATACATTTTAAATAGTATCACCTTGTAACATACACAAAGAGGACATATTGGGATTATACACTTATGTTTAATATATGGTAACAACCTTACTCATGGATGAACAGCCGACAGCTAAATATCCCATAATTGATCAACTGCAAAAAAAGGCTCAGGCACACAGATGCAATCTCTATTCTGCTGCGTGGTCTGCTTCTTGACATAGAACCTCTGGAGGTGTTGTGTAACCATTGCGCGGCACCACCTACGCTGTCGTTTGCATCAAACACAGCACTAAAGAGCTATATACCACTGGGGATACCAGAAGAAACATATCGGGTAAAAGGTCAGTCATCAATAGATGTGGACTTACGGGGTATGTGTGGGCTCCTGGGAGACTGCAGCCGCTAAACTGAAATACTACAAGACCGTGATCACTGCTGTGCTGGATGCATATGAGGAGAGCTGTAACAAAGCTGACACCTTACATAAACAGACCAGAAACTCAAACTCGATGGATGATCACAGATGGACTCCACATAAAGATAGCTCACAATACTATTTCCCACTGGACTACTGCAAATTTTTAACTCTAGGAACTCTTTCAACACTTCTCCATGCAGTAAATCTTGGGGATATTAATGCAATTATAGCCTGAAATCATCAAACTTGACTCACAACAGTGGGACATTTAATGGTATCTAGTGTAACTAGTATGTTCGTTCATTGTTTAATACTTAAATGTTATTTACTATTGAGTTTATAGTTAGTTGAAAAGTTTATTAATCTGACACAATTTTCATTACCACTTTGAAGCCATAGACCTGGCAACACTAAAGTGTTTGATATGGGTATTGTTACCCATATAAAACTAATAGTGCAACAAGCAAGGTCCCTACTACACCCATAGTACTCTACAATGAAGGATTGAGAGGACACAAGTTCTATTTTCTGTGGTTAGTGGCTGTGGCCGCAGGAAATGCAACAACTATGGAGATCATTCACTTGCTTTCTCAACATATTAAGTGATCCCTATATACATTACTCACTTGGAAGATAAGTCTCTTAGATTTTTGTTGTTTTTTGAGGGATGCAGGTCCGAATAGGAAGCAACTTATTTTTATTACTATATTTACGTTGTATAGTCTGGTTGTGGTCCTTAACAGGCATATGTCATTATATTTGTATCATATAACTTTTCTTTCTTTGTTTTACCTTGATTTATTCCCCACCTTTATGTTTATACATCAGTATGGAAGACACATGAGTGGTCTGCATTGTTACTTATGGGGATAAAAATTTGGTCTGCTATTCAAGATCCACAAACATGTTTTCTTTATTATATAAAAAATAACTCCTGTCTTAACAACAACTGTGTACTTCAATGTTAGCATTATAATTGAACTATGTACTCCTATATAAGCATGTTAACTATATTGTGTAATTCCTCAATACAATTAAAATGAATTAAAATTCAAATGAATGGTGTTCTATTGGAGTATTTTAAAATTTTAAATGGCACAAGGAAGGGCTGCCCCCTGGCTCCACTTTTATTTGCATGTGCTATAGAAATGTTGGCAATAGATTTACGTCAGAATCCACGTATTCATGGAATCCAAATTAATTATCACAGTTATAAACTCTCATTGTTTACTGATAATATTTTACTTTCACTTACTAAACCAGGTATCTCCTTTCCTAATCTCTTTAAGAGTTTTAAATGTTTCATGACTATTCAAACTTTTTAAAAAGTTACACTAAGTCAATGTTTCAGTATTACCTTTTGGAATAGATACAATCAAGAAAGTTTGTCCTTTTCAATTGTGCTATTCCTCTTTACAGTACTTAGCAAACACAATAGAAATTTCTATAAAATAAATTATCTGCTTATCAAACAAAGAAAGAAAGTGCTTTTGCCCAAAAAATAAAAATGATAAATCCACTTTATTGGCATACATTAAAATCCCAGCTGTCAGCAGCAAAAAAGACTAAGAAAGCACAATCTTATACGTTTGGGCCATTGCGGCCGTAATCATAGATCTAACCCCCTAGTCAGGAGGCGTGCTTTTAAAGGGGAATAGTGCCCTCCTCTTAAAACATATTAAATGAAAAGTACAAATATATATAAGCCTTATCACTAGCCAGTTTCTTGAACAGATAAGGGTTTGGTTATTCAGCTTTTAAACAAAATCCCGGGGACTCCGTGAAGGATTACATCCTCTCTGATGCCATTTTCCAGGGACTAGGGTCAGCAAGACAACTCACCACGTGAAACCAGTATGAAGTAGAATTTTTTCCACTGAATTGGAGCAGAGGATCACAGATTCAATTGGCAGCCTGAGTATGCTGAGTATGGAGGGGTAAATAACCAGTGGACTTTGGTTCCCAAGGCTTTCACATAACTGCCAGAACTAACCTAGGTGACTTAACTAGCCTGTCGGAATGAAGCCAGGAGTGGCAGTGGTCTGCGTAGTTGTCCACGAGGCTATACTCCTAGGTGAGTGCTCTCTCTGTGTTTATATATTCTCAATCCAAATGATTTATTTGTACATGTATATGCCTAAACTTGACCCCTACCTGATTTAATAATTTTGGATTGGTGCCTCTTTGTTATTAGGAGAGTTTTTGCTCCATACTACCTACTTACCTGCCTATCAAACCAAATACAGGTACAATCCCCAAATCTGGAATTCCAAAATCCAAACTTATTCTGAAATCCAAATTAATAATCCAATTAATACTTTTTGTTAAATAAAATGATCAAAAGTTACTGTTGTTCCCCACCTGTAAATCACAATCTTCTGTGCCTATGTCTTTGGTTTGGTTTTTGTGTTCAAAAATGAAAATAATAGTCTATATTTATTTAAACAACAACTATTGTCTTTCTGATTACAGTACTGTACTATCTTTCTGAGAGTAATATGTATATAGAAGTATTAAAAATGATGTAAAACTACCTTTAGGTTACATGTATAAGCTGTATTATGACATGTAGCTATTGTCAAAATGATATAAGATATTGTTGTTAAAATTTGGTTCCATTCCCTCTCCAAACTGTCCCATTTTACAGATGTAAATATTCCAAAATTCAAACTATTCCAAAATCTAAACAATTTCTGGTCCTAACCACTCTTGTGGTCTTTATGTGAAAAGAGTTTTCTACCTGTATTAAAAATTACCTTTATTCTTCCCACCAATCCTTTTTGGTCTCTATAAAGAAACTATAAAGAAAAATTGAACTTATTTCCAAGATTATTATGTGTATGACAGACTCTTTCTATACCTATACTTTCCCTTATTTATCTTCAATACAATATGCTTTCAGTGATTATGTCTGCAGCAAAAAACACCCCTTAATTAATAGGATGACAACGCTTACCCAAAAAATTCATGGGTAACTAGAAATACCCAATCTTTTATTATATTGATACTCTATTTTTCTACAATAGATTGATGCATTCATTATGATTATAAATTACTATATTACTATTATAAGTGGTATTATTATTATATTACCATTTACCTCTCTTGTTCTAAATGGTGATTTGGATTTAGACCCAAACATCATATATACAATCCCTCCTTCACATTTACAGATTTTCCAGTTTGCAAAATAGTAGTAGGGGAAATGATTAAAACAAGATTTGTTTTACTTCATGGTTCACATTTAGGGGCCTATTTACTAATGTGCGAGCGGACATGATATGATGTAGCGTATCATGTCCGTTGCACATCGATAAATGTTGGCAGCATACGCTGTCGGTATTTATCATTGCACCAGCAGTTCTTGTAAACTGTTGGTGCAATGCCGCCCCCTGCAGATTCGCGACCAATAGGCCACCAACAGGGGGTGTCAATCAACCCGAACATATTGGATCGGGTTGATTTCCGGCGATGTCTGTCCGCCGCCTCAGAGCAGGCAGACAGGTTATGGAGCAACAGAGCTTAATAAATAGGCCCCTGTGACAAGTACATCATTTCATTTTCCATCATAAATTAAGCAGAAATATAATTGTGCACTGACTAAATTCAAGGCTTTGTGGTAGATTTATCAATAGTCGAGCTGTAGCGACTCATGTCCGCTCGACCTTGCTAACAGCATACACTATCAGCATTTAACATTGCACAAACATTTCTAGTGAAATGCTTGTGCAATGCTGCCCCCTGCTTACAGGTGGCCAATCGGCCGCTAGCAGGGGCTGCCAATCATCCTGATTGTATCTTATAACCCCTGCTTCTTAACTTCCATTTCAGGCGAGCCTGAAACGATGGGGCTCTGAAGCAGCATTCGTTGCTTAATAAATGGAGCTGTGACAGACTGCAAGGGATGCCGTACGAGGCAAAGCAGTTGCTTCCCACCACGTCGCTTCTGAAGTTCAAATATTTCATCTCTGAGCGCTCAGCTACGCGACCTGATGCAGCAGAGTGCTCAGAGATGAAAAGGCAGGACACACTGAGCACGCACAGCCGCATGTACACGCTATGCGCCCCTCCGCTTGCAGTGTGTCACAACCAGAAAAGGTTTGGATTTCAGAATAGTTTGGATTTTGGAATATTTGTATATTTGCATTTGTAAAATGGGACAAAGTGTAAACAACAGTGTCTTACGTGATATAGGTAATATTTTCATGTCATAATACAACTTATACATGTAACCTAAAGGTAGTTTTATATTATTTTTAATACTGTATTTTGTATACATAGTACCATCATAAAAATTAGACATGTGCATTCGGCAGTTTCGTTAGCATCTGAATGCGGAAGAAGGCGGCCGCTCGCAGCATTTGGCTCTTTTTGGAGATGGATTAAAGGGACAGTCTAGTCCAAAATAAACTTTCATGATTCAGATAGGGCATGTCATTTTAAACAATTTTCCAATTTACTTTTATCACCAATTTTGCTTTGTTCTCTTGGTATTCTTAGTTGAACGCTAAACCTAGGAGGTTCATATGCTAATTTCTAAGCCCTTGAAGGTCGCCTCTTCTCTCAGGGCATTTTGACAGTTTTTCACCACAGTAGTTCATGTGTGTCATATAGATAACACTGTGCTCACACACGTGGAGTTCCTAGGATCCAGCACTGATTGGCTAAAATGCATGTCTGTCAAAAAACTGAAATAAGGGGGCAGTTTGCAGAGGCTTAGATACAAGATAATCACAGAGGTAAAAAGTGTATTTATAAAACTGTCGGTTATGCAAAACTGGGGAATGTGTAATAAAGGGATTATCTATCTTTTAAAACAATAAATATTCTGGTGTAGACTGTCTCTTTAATGCTTGTGAAAGTGCAACACACTAAGATCTGTGGACATCTAGATGTTGGTGTGTAACACTTTCACAAGAAGAAATATGGCTCTGAAAACAGCTAAATGCCATGAGTGACCGCCGCCTTCTGCATTTGGATGCTTATGAAGCATCTGAATGCTAATGCCTAGGTATTATAGGTTATAATTTGTATTTTAGAACACACAGGGGGGTAGTTATCAAGCCGTCAACCTCAAATACGCTGGAATTCCGCAGCGTATTTGTGGCGAGGCTGATTCGCCTTAGTTATCAAAGGCTAGAGACCGGCAAATGTAGAATTTAGTGACGTAAGCTTCGATCCGCCGTCCGACACAGATCGATGCTTACGTCACTCCAGATGTTCCGCACACAAGACTACTTTTGCTAGTTATCAAAAAACTAGCAGGTACGCTCAGCACTTTTTCCGGCCCAGCGTACCTGGTTTTTAATCCGCCGCCCTGGAGGCGGCGGATCCCATAGGAATCAATGGGAGTCTGACCATAGCAAAAGTACAAGTTCGCTGCTGCCAGACATCCCATTGATTTCTATGGGAGCTGTCTACACCTAACACCCTAACATGTACCCCGAGTCTAAACACCCCTAAGCTGTCCCCCCCTACACCGCCGCAACTAAATAAATGTATTACCCCCTAAACCGCCGCTCCCGGAGCCCACCGCAAGCTACTCTATACATATTAACCCCTAAACCGCCGCTCCTTGACCCCGCCGCAACTATAATAAATGTATTAACCCCTAAACCGCCGCTCCCAGACCCCGCCGCTCCCAGACCACCTACATGATACCTATTAACCCCTATCCTGCCCCCCCTATACCGCCGCCCTCTATAATAAAGTTATTAACCCCTCGCCGCAACTAAATAAATGTATTACCCCCTAAACCGCCGCTCCCTGACCCCGCCGCAACTATAATAAATGTATTAACCCCTAAACCACCGCTCCCGGACACCGCCGCAACCTACATTATACCTAGTAACCCCTATTCTCCCCCCCCCATACCGCCGCCCTCTATAATAAAGTTATTAACCCCTATCCTGCCAATCCCGGACCTCGCCGCAACTAAATAAATAGTTTAACCCCTAAACCGCCGCTCCCGGACCCCGCCGCAACCTATCTTAAACTTATTAACCCCTAATCTGCCCCCCTACACCTATAATACATTTATTAACCCCTATCCTGCCCCCCCTACACCGCCGCCACTGTAATAAAATTATTAACCCCTAAACATAAGTCTAACCCTAACCCTAACACCCCCCTAACTTAAATATTAATTAAATAAATCTAAATAATATTTCTATTATTAACTAAATTAATCCTATTTAAAACTAAATACTTACCTTTAAAATAAACCCTAAGATAGCTACAATATAAATAATAATTATATTGTAGCTATCTTAGGAATTATTTTTATTTTACAGGCAACTTTCAATTTATTTCAACTAGGTACAATAGCTATTAAATAGTTATTAACTATTTAATAGCTACCTAGTTAAAATAAAGAGAAATTTACCTGTAAAATAAAAACTAACCTAAGTTTCAATTACACCTAACACTACACTATACTTTAATAAATTATTCCTATTTAAAACTAAATACTTACCTGTAAAATAAACCCTAAGATAGCTGCAATGTAATTAATAATTACATTGTAGCTATTTTAGGATTTATAGTTATTTTACAGGGAACTTTGTATTTATTTTAGCTAGTTAGAATAGTTATTAAATAGTTATTAACTATTTAATAACTACCTAGCTAAAAGAAATACAAAATTACCTGTAAAATAAATCCTAACCTAAGTTACAATTAAACCTAACACTAAACTATCATTAAATTAATTAAATAAATTACCTACAAATAACTACAATTAAATACAATTACATAAACTAACTAAAGTACAAAAAATAAAAAAAATAAGTTACAAACATTTAAAAAATATTACAACAATTTTAAGCTAATTACACCTAATCTAAGCCCCCTAATAAAATAACAAAGCCCCCCAAAATAAAAAAATTCCCTACCCTATTCTACATTAAAAAAGTTCAAAGCTCTTTTACCTTACCAGCCCTTAAAAGGGCCTTTTGCGGGGCATGCCCCAAAGAAAACTGCTCTTTTGCCTGTAAAAGAAAAATACAACCCCCCTCAACATTAAAACCCACCACCCACATACCCCTAATCTAACCCAAACCCCCCTTAAAAAAACCTAACACTACCCCCCTGAAGATTATCCTACCTTGAGTTGTCTTCAGCCAGCCGACCCACCGATGGAACCGAAGAGGAGATCCGGAGCGGCAGAAGTGATCCTCCAAGGGGCGCTGAAGAAGTCTTCCATCCGATGAAGTGATCCTCCAGGCGGCGCTGAAGAAGTCTTCCATCCGGGCGATGTCATCTTCCAAGCGGCGCTGAAGAAGTTTTCCATCCGGGCGATGTCATCTTCCAAGCGGGGTCTTCAATCTTCTTTCTTCAGGATCCATCTTCATCCCGCCGACGCGGAACATCCTTCTTTCCCGACGGACTACCGATGAATGAAGGCTCATTTAAGGGACGTCATCCAAGATGGCGTCCCTTCAATTCCGATTGGCTGATAGGATTCTATCAGCCAATCGGAATTAAGGTAGGAAAAATCTGATTGGCTGATTGAATCAGCCAATCAGATTGAAGTTCAATCAGATTGGCTGATCCAATCAGCCAATCAGATTGAGCTTGCATTCTATTGGCTGATCGGAACAGTCAATAGAATGCGAGCTCAATCTGATTGGCTGAGCAGCGAGATCGGATGAGTGATAACTCTCACAGTCCGCTGCTCATCGCCCCGTACTTGGTGCGCGGCTTTTTGACAGATTTATTGATAACTTAGGCAAATTTTTTCAGGTCTGCGGCGGCGAAGGTAGGTGAGCTTAGGCGGGCGTATAGGGCCGGCAAAGGCAGGAAAGTTGACACGTTGATAACTACCCCCCACAGTGTTCTCTTCCTGCCTCTTTGGCTTAATTTTTGACTTACAGGTGGGAAAAAAGGTATTTTTAAATAATTTTATTTAAAATATACTAATGAAAAATGCTGGATTTCTGAATAGTTCTGGATTTTGGAATTCTGGATTTGGGAATATGTACCTTTACCATCTGTGCTTTAACATTCTAGATACTCCATTAAGTATTTTGACAGCAGACATGACAAAAAAGTAGTTGCTGATGGAAATACATTGTTTTAAGTTTAACTCTTACAATTACATTAACTATTGTATTTGTTTTATTATTGCCTTGGTCCTGAGGTTTAAATCATTAAAGGGACATGAAACCCCAAATTTTTCTTTCATGATTCAGATAGATCATATAATTTCTAAACTTTCCAAATTATTTCTGTTATTAAATTTGCTTCAATTTCTTGGTATCCTTTGTGGAAGGTGCAGTAATGCACTAATAGGAGCTAGCTGAAAACCAATGACAGGAGGAGGTATATATGTGCAGCCACCAATCAGCAGCTTCTGAGCCTACCTAGGTACAAAGTGAACAAAATAAATTAGGCAATAGAAATAAACTGAAAAGTTAATTAAATTTGCACACTCTATCTAAATCTTGAAATCATTTTTTTTGGATTTCACATCCCTTTAAAAAGAAAGGTATATAATGGGACATAGCTTAAAGGAAACATAACATACCCCCGTGGAATCCACCAGTCCTAAAATTGTTTACTGCTACTGAATACAAGATAATAAGTCTGTTGGGCAGTTATCACTTCTTGAAACTTACTAGCAGTTAGTGTCCATAATATGTTCTCAAGTTATAAACAAATGTTTAGATGTATTTTGAGAGGTATAGTCTGTGAGGCAAAGATGGCCTCAAGTATAAAACATATTTTCTATTAGTAACATAGTAGATGAGGTTGAAAGAAGACAGAAGTCCATTGAGTTTAACCTATACAGAGCCTACCTGATTTACAAAAAAGCTCCAATTGAGCTTAACTTAGTCCCATTAAAAAAGCTGACCCATTTAACACAAGCAATCACATCCCTGAATTTGGCTTCTAACCAGAAAAGTATCAAAACCATTTTCAAATGTATCTAAGGTGTTGGCATTCACTACCTCCTTAGTCAATGAGTTTCACAATTTGATCCCTCTTACTATGAAAAAACATTTACGTTGCTGGAAATGAAATCTCTTTTCTTTCAGTCTTAAAGGGGCAGTTTAATAAAAAATGTTCTCCCCTTTAACTTGTTCCCAATGATCCACTTTACCTGCTGGAGTGTATTCAATTTTCCATTGTGCTCTCCAAGTATTGGTCTTTGGTTTACAGACAGATATAAGATAAAGAAGCATGTATATGTACACAATGTGATAAAGTAATGAGATCTGATTATACCTACAAGCGCAAACCATTTTATTAGGTTGTGGCTTTAAAACACAAAATCTGCTATTTCATATTTACAAATAAACCTTACAAAGCATATAATAATACATTTTATACTCTGCAGTTGGTAAAAAAGTAATTGGAAACCGCATTAAGGGAAAACATTTACAGTATACTATCCCTTTAAAGGGATAGTAAGCACCAGACATCTTATTGTTTAAAAGGTAAATAATCCCTTTATTTACCATTTTCTAGTTTTGCATAACCAACACTGTTATAGAAATATACTTTTTACCTCTGTAATTACCTTGTATCTAAGCTTCTGCAGACTGCCTCCTTATCTCAAATCTTCTGACAGACTTGTATTTCAGTGCTGACTCTTAAATAACGCCACGTGCATGAGCACAATATTATTTATATGAAATACATGAGCTAACGCCCTCTAGCTGTGAAAAACTGTCAAATGCATTCAGATAAGAGGCAGCCTTCCTCCTTGTCAGGGTTTTCCCCCTGTTGTGTTTGCCATGTGCTGCTGGCAGTCATTTTACTCACCTCTCTTCCTGACTATGGTGCATTGTGGGGATGCAGCTTATTTCCTTCACTTCCTTTTATGGCCAGACTGGTGTGCATCATCCGTGTGAGACAGGATGCAGTCTCAGAATTGTGATGTCATCACTTATTATTTAAAGGGCCTCTGTTCAGTATGCTTTGCCTTTGCGTTGTCTCAGACCTGTTTGTGAGAGTTCCTGTGTATTAACTGGCTGCCTGACGTCCTTCCTGGCTCCTGATCTCCTGATCCTGGCTTGTTCCTGACTCTGCTGTTTTCCTTGTTCCTGATTCCGGCTCGTCTGACTATTAGCTTTGGCTCCTGACTCGACTCTTCTGACTACCAGCTCTGGTTTTGACTCCTGGCTTGTTATTTGACTTTTGGACTTTTTATTATTTTTTGCTATTAATAAAGGTGTGATTATTTTTGCACTTCTCGTCTCAGTCTGATTCCTGGCACCCTGACACTCCTCTGTTTTGCAGAGTCTAGTCCCATTTTAATAAAAGTTTGCTTGCTTATTTTTACTTCCAAAATGTAGAACCATTTTTCCAATTTTTGTAACTCCCCTTGCAAAGCAATTTAATCCTGCAATTGCCTAACGACTTTACACAACTTTGTATCATCTGCAATAATAGAGATGCTATTTAATTCTTGCTGCAAATCATTAATAAACATATTAAAAAGAACAGGGCCCAATACTGATCCCTGGGGGACTCCACTTATGACTTTTGTTCAATCTGAGTATTATTATTATTATTATCAGGTATTTGTAGAGCGCCAACATATTCCGCAGCACTATAAGCATAGGCGCTATACAAGATAACATTTACAGGAATCAAATGGGTAGAGGGTCCTGCAGAGAGTTGCACTGTTGTAGTCGGCTTTTATGAAGGTGATCTACAAAGAGCTGGGCTCACAGGCTTACAGTCAAAGGAGTTCAAGGGGAAAGCAATGGAATTAGGAAAGGTTAGTGTAGGTTGTATGCATCCCTGAATAGTAGAGTCTTTAGGGAGCACTTGAAGCTGTTAAAACTAGTGGAGAGTCTTGTGGAGCAAGGCAGGGAGTTCCACAAGATGGGAGCCAGTCTGGAGAAGTCCTGTAAATGGGAATGTGAGGAAGTAACAAGAGAGGGGGAGAGGAGGAGATTGCGAGCAAAGCAAAGGGGATGGGAGTGAGAGTATCTGGAGACAAGGTCTGAAATGTTGGGGGAGCAGTGCAGTTGAGGGCTTTGTATGTCAGAGTGAGAATTTTGTGTTTAATTCTGGAGGCAAGAGGAAGCCAGTGAAGGGATTGGCAGAGAGGTGCAGCAGATGAAGCGCGACGTGTAAGGAACATGAGCCTGGCAGAGGCATTCATTATGGAATGTAAAGGAGCTAGGCGGCAGCTAGGGAGACCAGAGAGGACAGAGTTGCAATAGTCGAAGGGGGAAAGGATGAGAGAGTGGATTCAAATCTTAGTTGTGTCTTGTGTAAAAAAATGTTTAATTTTAGAGAAGTTTTTAAGGTGGAAGTGGCAGGCTTTAGCCAATGACTGTGAGGAGTGAAAGAAGATAATGTGAGGAGTGAAAGAAGGGTCTGAGTCAAGTGTGACCCCAAGACATCAGGCATGCGGGGTAGGGGTAATAATGGAATTATCAACAGTTATACAAAATTGGGGGGTGGAGATTTTGGAGGAAGGGGGAAAAATAAGAAGTTCAGTTTTTGAGAGATTTAGCTTTAGGTAGTGGGAGGACATCCAAGATGAGATATGAGGGGGGGGGCGGAGCCTATAGCCGAAGCGGCAGGACGCATTTCTGTGGAGCTCCTGACACTAATTATCTTTAAAAGCCTTAATTGCATGATTGCCGTTTAAAACAGAGCAAATTTCGGCTCTACAACAGTCTGGGATAGTTGGAAGTTCACATCCACATCGAAATTGCTGATAGCCTATGCTCTTCAGTTGTGCCACAAAGTGATCGCTACCTTTTACAAGGCCGACCGTCTGCGTGACCAGGGCTGCCGTATTATACCTCCCCCAGGAAACTGGGTTACAAGGCAGGAGTTTACCACTGCCTCAACAGACTCTTAATTCGGATGACACCAGGCGAGCTGTACACTAGATATACTTATATCACAGCTCTCTTACATTCACTTAGTAAGCAGACCGGATGGCGCCAAATAGCACTATGCTGCTTGAAGCTGTAGCCCGACTGCTGGATGAGCATTTTGCGAATATTCTCCATACATGGTCCACTGCATGGGAGGACTTACGGGCAGTTACAGTGAGAAGTGATCTCAAGCATTATATGCCCATAAACGGAGGAGATAGTACACGTGAGCGCTTTTCTGATCAAGTGGTGCCCTTATACCAAGACCGAGTCCCAGCTGCTACCAGTGGCATATTTACACTTCAGCAAGCTATCCAAATCGAGCAAGGTGAGACAGAGGGAAGAGGAGATGGTCTTGCAAGTATGCCCGACAAGCAAGCCCTAGATTTACCGGATGAGCACTCTAGGGCATGGAGCGCCGAAGCTACGGCACAGACATCACAAGTACAGGATCAGACTGGGGCCGAGAACACTTTACCTGCTCAAAGGAACACTCCGTGGCACCGGAGTAACTTCACGAAGCCTCAAAAGATTCCAGTCAAGACCACAACCGCTGGTAAGAAAGATCCCCGGTTTCCCATCACATGGATTGCGATATGGAGTGCGGTTGAGTTCCTAGTACCACACCGCTCTGCCGCCGCCCAAAGGAGCCATCATTATCGCTGTAACTCTCCCATCTCACAACATTTGACTCTGGTAAAACTTGGAATTGGGTAAGCTGTGCATAATGGGACAGGTCTGAATCTAGGCCCATAACTGGACATCTCATAAGCCATTGGGCACTATGGGGTTAATTTCCGGGACTGTTTATTCAAACTAACATAGCCATGTTTGATCTAAGTACAACTATTGTTATCATTGGTAATGCTGTTTTTTTTTTTTTTTTTGTTTATATCTTTTTCTCCTTTTCTCATTCATTACTAAACTCTAACCAACAAGTACCCCCACCACAGAAATTAATGGAAAAAGTGGCTTTTTAGTTCAGGTCCTTGCAGTGTCTTGGGGAGGTGAGATAGACCGTTAGCTTACTGGTGCCATGAGGTCAGAGTTTTTAAGCTTCAGTGATAATCTGAAAACTCTCCATAGCATTTATAAACCACTGTATCTGTGGGGACTATAAATATGTACTCATATAAACCGCTAAAACATTATCGTTCCAAAACTGCTACTCTCGCTAGGTGGCGAAGTTAACTTTCTATGTACATTTCTAAAGTAGACTGCAATTGCTGGCTATCAAATGAATTCTATTCAGGGTTAAGATCCTAGTACCTATGACTTATATCTGAATATGTGCTGATACTGTAGATGGATGGTGCCTTACTTAGATTGTTAGAATTGGTAGGCCTTACAGTGTATCACAATGCTAATATGTGTATATAAATATATATATATAACTTAGGCTACTATGCAGGTACAAAATGTATATATTGTCAATTTCACATTATATTAAGTCTATGCCATTTTAGCAGAAAATGTAATCAGTTCCTGGAGGGGAGCCCTACTGTGCATATTTAAGTACCTGATGGTTTGTAGACACATTTTATATGCCCTATAGAGTACATTACTCCTCTTTTAGGAGTTACTTCTACATTATATAGCACCCAATATGATTAGGTTGTTTAGCAAGGTTAACAAAAGGGCTCCCTCCAACAAAGTACAGATTAGTGCTAATCAAATGTTATACTTGACTAAAGTAGTAGGCTCCCTGGTGTTGCTCTCCATATGTTATTATATTTATATCTGGTTATATTGATGTTATTATATTGACAGAAAATGAGGTTATTCAGATGAGATCCAAAAGTGGTCTCCTTAGTTGGTATTTACCTCCATTAATATGTTTCTGTAGTTTTGAGGTCCAAAAGTGGCCTCATATATCAGTTCGGAGGTATATAGCATAGTTGGTATACAATTTCCTTATTGCACCCTCTTCTTTTTTGTTTACATTTCTCTGGAATGCATAACATCAATGCACAATGCTATGTCTTATATTATTTGTATTCCAAAATTCATGCTGTGCTATTTCATTATATATCCCATGTATGCCTGTTATACCTCAAATAAAACTTTATTAAAAAAAATAAAAAAAATAAAAAATATGAGATATGAGAAAGACAGTTAGTGATACAGGTTAGTAAGGAAGGAGGTAGGTCTGGTGCAGAGAGATAGATTTGGGTGTCATTGGCATACAAATGGTATTGAAACCTGTGGGACTTTATTAAGGAACCTAATGATGATGTGTGATCCATTTACTACTGCTCATTGCTACCTGTCTTTTATCCAGTTATTCAACCATAAGCTAACATTTTCAGCTAGTTCCCAGTCCCTTCATTTTGTACAATAATCTCTCATGTGACACTGTATCAAACACCTTTGCGAAATCCAAGTATATCACATCAACTGATTTCCCTTTATCTATTTTTTATTTACTTCATCATAAAATCTAATTAGATTAGTTTGGCATGATCTATTTTTCATAAAACCATGTTGATTTGAACTCATAATCTTGTTTACACTAATATACTCATCAATAAAATCCTTTATAATCCCTTCAAGTATATTGCCCACTACCAATGTCAGACTAACTGGTCTATAGCATCATGGATAAGCCCTGCTTCCCTTCTCACTATCACTGTTAATCATGCTACCCTTCTCACATTTTAATGTACTTATATTTTTCTTGGTACATTTTTTGACATTTATATACTTTTAGGGTTTGACTTTGCAATTAATCTTTCATTTTAAATTTTGGCTAATTTGATTGCTTTGTTGCATTCCTTATATATTTGAAATGTTGAGTCTGTACTGTTTTCTTTGAATATTTTAAATGCCCTATGTTTTTCCTAATTTTTCTTAGCACACATTTGTTTAGCTACATTGGCTTGGATTTATTTATTTTACCTTTACAACCATCTAATATGTGTTTATGTGTATATTTGTTTCAAATTTGTTAAAAATTGTATCCTCTGTTTTAATTTATGAACACATTTGTCCCAGTTAATGCTATTTGATGATTTCATTAAATCATTGAATATTACTTTCTTAAAATTAAAAGTCTTGCTTGAACCCTTGTAGCACTTCTTATGGAAAGTGAATTCAAATGTAATGTTATGATCACTGTTACCCAAATGTTTTGACTTATAAGTTTGATATTATTTATGTATTGTTTGATAGCAGTAAGTTCAATTTAGCTTTATTCTTAGTTAATTGTTAATTGTGACATGAAGTCATTTTTGAGAACATTTCAAATCTATCACCCTTAGCTGTATTACTAGTTTAATTAGTCCACTTTTACTCCAGAGTAATTAAAATCTCACATAATTACACCACTGGTATCATTAGAAGCCTTTCCTATTTGCATTAGTAGTTGTATTTCTTCCATGTCACCAGACTAAGGTGGGGGGGGGGGGGGGGGGGGGGAGGGGGGACGCTTGTAGCATGTTCCTAGGAATATTTTTTTGTAGGATTCCCCTCCCCCACTCTTTATTTCAACCCACAGTGTCTATACATTACCACATGTATTTTCATAAATATATTCACTTATTATAGGTTTAAGGTCAGGTTTAATATACATGTAACATGCACATTCTTCCTTTTAATTTGGCATAAGTATATTATAAGATAGCTCTCAGTGCACCTATGAGCATTTAAAACTAAAAAAACTTAAGAAAATAGTATTACACTCTCAAAAGTCTTTAATCCTCTGGTGTAAAGTAACATACAGTAGGACAATAATTCAATCTTCTCACTAGATGGAGACAAAGCATCAAATAAAAACTTGATTTCAAGCAAATCCTGTCCATACAAGAAGCTCAATAAATCTGATAGTTAAAGAATTCCTCTCCAAATAAAAATAAGCATTAATATATTAACCAAACAATTATCAATCTAAATATTATGTAATGTTTCCCTATATATATATATAAAAAGGTGCAAAAGCAAAAACTGTATCGTAGGCTGGTTAAGTAAAAAATAAAACGGTTCTTTATTTCATCCAAGAAATGGTAAAAAAAAAAACAGGAGGTCCGTAGTTCCAGGCCCCTCTCAAAATTGTCATAAGTAACACCTAATACATTATTTTTAAAGCTTTGAAATGAAGACTTTAAATGCTAAACAGCATTATAAACCTAATAAAATAATCACACAACACAGAATATATAATTAAATATATAGTTAAATATATAGTTAAATGAACAAAAACATTTGCTAAATAGCATTATAAACCTAAAAATAATCACACAACACAGACTTCACTTGCATTTTTCTACAAACAGTTCTTTCTATGCATTACAATCTGGACTGATTTATAGACAGGAAGATCTTGTTCCTTTGAAATCTGCTCGATAGCTCAGGTCTGGTTAAACTGATTAATTTTAGCTTGCTTGGCTTTGCTGCAACACAAGCGGACAGCTCCATCTACTGGCTATTTTAATCAATGCACTGCTTCTCAATGCTTTTCAATAGCAGTCACATGACTGGAAAAAAAGGTTGTTATTCTGAAACGGTGCAAATAACCGTTGTAAACCGATGGCCACCTGTATATATATATATATATATACAGTATATATATATATATATATATATATATATATATATATATATATATATATATATATAGATATAAATGGGTTTACATTACTGAAGTGAAAGTATATTTTATATTGTTTTGAGTATAACATACAAGAAAACAGGGAAAAAAAACAGGAAGGGACTCCAATAGTACAGCGTATCTAAGTTCAATTATCCATGCTGTCTGGATGAATTTGCAGCCACCCATCTGCCCATACTCTAGTAATCAGCAAAACTGATTATTTACAGATTCACCAGGACTTCCACAAATCTATATAACTAAAAAGCACCCTAAAATGGTTACCCATAAAATAATTCTAATCAGCGTCTCTTAAAGTCTCTTTAAAAAAAGAATAAAACAAAACATCAATCCTGGAACAGAGACATTTGTATAGCATATAAAACAAATCTATGTTTGCATAAGAGTGATCTTACATATGGCTTATTCTTGAAAACTCTTTATATTATTAATATGTCTTTATGGAGCATTGTATTGTTTACAGTGATACAAGTTTTATTGTTTACTAGTTGCGTAATAGCAGTAAAGTAAATTTAAAATAACAATATGGTTTGACAACCTCACAACCTTTTTTATTATGTATAACAAATTTAATCTTAACATTTTCCATTAAAGTGTAAAGTTTATCAAATTAAACCCCATTATCTAAAAATAATCTTAAAAATAGGGGCACTTAAATTCATTAAACTTTACAATTACGCTTTTTTAAAAATACTTACCTTTGGGGGCGTGGCTAAGAGGTGGCCATGATCGCCGTCGGTCGCTTTTCATGAAGCTCCTGGGACTATCTATCTAATTCATAAGTTCTACAAGATATTTAGACATTAACCCATCCACTAACTGCAGCAATTTATTGCTACTTATTTTGTGATCCCGAACTGAACTAAGATGGACTTATAAAAGTACCCAGGACCTGAAATAGCCAGCAATAACTTTAGGCCGTCATCCGCATTTCCTTCAGCTCAAATAAGCCTAGCAGATGCGTAACCCAAGTGGGTTAAATGAATAAGCTCTCTACTTGAGGAATATATATGAATGGATCTATTAAAGGGACAGTCAACCATAGAATTGTTATTGTTTTAAAAGATAGATAATCCCTTTATTACTCATTCCCCAGTTTTGCATAACCAACACAGTTATATTAATGTACTTTTTACCTTTGTGATTACCTTGTATCTAGGAACCTTCTGCCAGCCCCCTGATCACATGACTGTGACTGTTTATCATCTATTGTCTTAAATTTAGCATTGTATTGTGCTAGATCTTAAATAACTTTCTGTGCCTGAACACAGTGTTATCTATATAGCCCACGTGTACTTTCTGTCTCTTTGTGTTGAAAAGAGATGTAAAAAGCATGTGATAAGAGTCAGCCCTCAAAGGCTTAGAAATTAGCATATGAGCCTACCTATGTTTAGTTTAAACTAAGAATACCAAGAGAAAAAAAGCAAATTTGATGATAAAAGTAAATTGGAAAGTTGATTAAAATTAAAAGTCCTATCTGAATAATGAAAGTTTAATTTATACTTGACTGTCCCTTTAACTTGGAGTTCTGCTTTCTACACTGAATTGAGTGAAGTGACGGCCTGCAATTTTCTTTCTAACCCCCCCGGCCTTCCGGGTATAACGGGCCCACCTAACTGTTGACTTATAGGATGGAGGACTTTCAACTAGCTATGAAGGCTGTGCTCCTTGACATGGTTCGGAAGATGAACTTAAAGCATGCATCCTGGAGGCCCGTACAAAAGATGGCGCTTGGCGCCCGCGAGAGATACATGACCCCGCCGAACCAGCTATACACAGCCCTCTTACTACTAAGACCTTAGTTGATCGTCCGGAGGATCATACACAGACGTCAGAAGATTCCACTGCCGATATCTGTGTACACAGCTCAGAGACAATTACCGCAGATCACCCGCACCGCTCTCTTGTGGCCCCACAGGAGTTACGGAGAGCAAGTGTCATTTTGCTCCTAGCCACGATACATCCGACTCTCTCCCAACCACCTTTCTCCACTTCAGCTCTAACTGAGAGGATGGCGCTATCCCTCACTTCTCCGGTGTTTTGGTCGGGAGATGCGGCCGGCTCCCGCGCGGGACATCCGGAGCTTCTACACAAATACACTGCTCCAGAGTCCCCAGATGAGAAAGAGGTGACTTTTGTGTTTACCCTACTGGAGCGGCTTACAGCTGAGGTTTCCCGGGTACTTTTCTTGGACATTTGCGCTGCCACCAACAAAGAAAAGGGCCTGAATAACAGCGGTTCACTTCTGAATCGCTCTGGTGTAGGTTAGACGCGGAGAGGACAGAGTAATGTACAATAAGCATCTGTTTAGATGTGAACTTCTGGACATTAATGTTTGCTCTTGTTTATTCAACAATGTTCGTTAATTGTTTGCTGGTTAATGCTTTGATATATACTTGTAATATGGCGGGCTAGTAGTTGACCTCCTTACATGAAAATATAATTATTTATCAGAGTCCTTTGTATGGGGTAATCTTTAGTAGCCTTTTAAGCACCATTAGACGTAATAAGTGGAGTCACCTTTAGCTTCTTATGCACTACAGGAGCAGTTGGAGCAGAGAGTACCATGATATTTGTTTGCTGGTTCTTACATGTTTTTATTTTGGGGGGGACTAGCAGATTGTCTCCTAACATGTAAATGCTTAATCTAACTGTGTCCTTCTGGAGAAAAACTTCTGCAAATACTATGCGTTGAACTAGTGGGTTATCTTGCACATAAATTTATTATTAGATGGAACCTATAGATTGTTTGTATAAATCTTTACACACCCTTATTGCTTTTATGTTGCATCATTAGAACGCATCTTTAGAGCCACCCTTAGCTTTTTCCTACTGCTTGTCCCCTAAATTTCAATTTCACAGGAGTGGTTATAGAATGGGGTCTCATTGTTCACTCTAATAGCACAGGTATTTCACATACACACCCTAAGAAACTAGAACTGTTTGAGGTAGGTGCTCCTCATACTCAGTAGCAGCCCCTATTAGCTTTTACACCAAGTAGACTTCCATTCCCCCCCATCAAAAGAACCCCCCTTGCATGTTTCTCCACAGCAGCACAGACGTCATGTTCCCCTAGACATTAATATCCCATCATACTTTACTTTTTTTTTTTTTTTTTTTTTTTTTTTAATTTTTTATTAACAGAAATCAAACAATTACAGTTGTAAAACAATAATGCAGTTCAGGTCTCAGTTAATTCACAGGCAATAAATTAACAATAATGTTCTAGTCCTTCAAAACTAGGCTAACTTACAGAGGTGGTATTCTTAAACAGGTTGGTGATTAAGGCATTCTAAGTTCTTTTCTTTTTTACAGCATTCAAATATTCTTCCCATAGAAACACAATAGAATAATATTCCTCCAGTTTGTTCACTAAACCATAGTGGTATTTCTCTAGGGATAATGTTAATGTGATGAAGTTTATCCATTCCTCTCTAGATGGAACCTCAATACTTTTCCATCGTCTTGGAATTAACTGTTTAGCACAATTCAGCATCATATTCAGTATTACCGCTCTAAGCCTGCATCTAATCTTGGTTTGCTTATGAAATAAACACGTCTGTGGGTCTAGGGATATGTCATGGTGTGTGGCTTTGCGAATCTCAGAGGTCACCATTCTCCAAAATTCCTGTATTTTTGGACAGTGCCACCACACGTGAAGCAGTGTACCTGTCTGGCCGCAATTTCTCCAGCATAAGGCTTGGGTGTTAGGGTAGATCAGGGATAACCTATGTGGTGTCAAATACCATCTACTTAGTAACTTCATGTTTGTCTCCCTGAATTTCATAGATGTGGTGGAAGAGTTCATGTGTTTAATTATGGTAAGCCAATCCTTTTCTGTAAGAGGGGAGTTAAAATCTTTCTCCCACTTCTCTGTATATGATGGTAGCTTGCGTGAGTGATAACTTAATAGTTGTTGGTAGGTCATAGAGAGGTGTCTCTTAGTCGCCACTTGTGAGAAGCATATATTTTCAAACGGTGTACGTGTTCTAAGAATTTGCTGTTTATCAGGGTGTGTGTTGATATAGTGTTGAAGTTGGAAAAACTTATACCATTGTTGGAAGTGATCAATATTCAATTCTAGTAGCTCTTCTTTTGTACATAGGGACTGCCCCCTTAAAACCTTACTAAATGGAATTAGAGTGTGGATCGTGCTGTCGGTTGTACCAATACTTTTGTACTTTATTTGAAAGACAGGATTAGTGATAGTTGGGGATAAGGGGGATGGAACGGATGATATAGAAGGGAAATGTTTGAGAACATAGTGCCATGATTTAAGGGTTTCTCTTGTGAGTGAAGATATTGACGTAGTACATGTTTGTTCGGTAGGGGGTATCCAGCAGGCGCTACCAAGATTGGGGAAAGAGGCTAGTGAGTGTTCTAGTGCAATCCATTCCTTATTTATCCCATTTTTGCACCAATCAATGATACGTACCAGCTGTGTTGCTAATCTATAAAGTGCTATGTTTGGGGCCCCTAATCCCCCTCTATCTTTAGGCATATACAACGTGTGCATAGGAACCCTTATCATATGTTCAGACCAGATAAAGGAGTTGAGAGCCTTTTGTAATGAGCGTATATATGAGTCAGGAAGTTGTATGGGGAGGGCTTGGAAAGTGTATAGTATCTTGGGGAGTATCATCATTTTTATTGAGTTTATACGACCTATCCAGGATATACTTTTATGTTTCCACTCATGTAGTTCCTTTTTAAGTTTTTGCAGTAGTGGGAGATAGTTTAATGAAAATACTAATGATTTATTTTCAGGGATTTGAACACCTAAATATTTAATCGATTTAGTGTTATGATGATACCCAAAGTCTGTTTGTATCTTATCTACCAAATTAGAGGGGTTGTAAAAGCTGATGAATTCTGACTTAGTTTCATTAACTTTGAAGTAAGAATACCTGCTATAGTTTGAAAGCTCTGACGATATCGCCTTAAGGGAGGTGGCAGGGGATGTTAATGTGAGCATGACATCATCGGCATATAATGCCATTTTATAGTGATTGCCTTGGACCTCAATTCCTTTTATCTCTGAGTTCTGCCTAATTTTGGATGCCAAGATCTCCATTGCCAGAACAAACAGCAAGGGCGAGAGAGGACAGCCCTGTCTCGTACCATTGGCAATAGTTATTGGGGGAGTTAGGGAATCATTTAGTCTAATTCTAGCCGAGGGGGAATTATACAATGCAAATATTTTTTCAACTATTGTTTGTCCAAATCCAAATTTATATAAAGTTGCCTTTAAGAACTTCCAATTTAGTCTATCAAAAGCCTTTTCGGCATCTATTGATAGAAATATAGTAGGTATCTCATTAACTGTGACATAGTCGAGAAGGTTAAGTAGCTTTATTGTATTGTCCCTAGCTTCCCGGGAGGGAGTGAAGCCTGCTTGGTTGACATGTATTAGTGTAGGGAGAAATTTATTAATACGGGAGGCAATAATCTTAGCGTAAAGCTTTATATCTGTATTAATTAAGGAGATAGGGCGGAAGTTTGATGGGGTTGTAGGGGGCTTATCAGGTTTAGGTAGTACTGTTATATGAGCCTCAACCATGTTTTTAGAAAATGGATTCCCCTCCCCCACCTCATTAAAAAGTTGGAGAAGAAAAGGGGACAAAATATCTTTAAAGAATTGATAGTAATTCACTGAAAAGCCATCTGGGCCTGGGCTTTTACCCTTATTCATTTCCTTAAGTCCTCTAATAATTTCTTGATGGGTAATGGGTGAATCTAACTCAGCTCTCTGTTCGGGAGTCAGGGAAGGCAGGACACAGTTCTGTAGGTAATGTTCTAACTCTGAGTCTTCAATGGGCTTAGCGATGGTAGGAGCTATATTATATAATTTAAGGTAGTATTCCCGGAATTGTGCACCTATCTCCGGGGTAGTTTGCACCTTTTGTTTTTGAGGGGTGATCAAATGGTGGATATATGATTTTAGTTTTCTCTTTTTAAGAGCTCTGGCCAATAATTTCCCTGCCCTATCACCTTCATAGAAAAATTTTTGTTTAACTTTATGAGTGATAGCTTGTTGTTCTTGGGCTAGGAGAGATTTCAATTGATTTCTAGTGCGCATTAAATCTTGTAATACTTGTGGGTCGGTAGGTGTTTTCTTGTGTTGTAGGTCTAATTTAGATAGTGATTCAGCCAATTCGGTGTATCTTAAGCGGGCTCTTTTCTTATTTTGTGGCCTAATTTTTATGAACTCCCCTCTCATATAGCACTTATGTGTTTCCCACAGAGTGGAGATTTCAATATCAGGAGTGTTATTGATAGTAAAAAATTCTTGCAGGGAGCGTGTCAAGGCCTCTGTGTGCTCAGTCTTGTGTAATATTGCATCGTCCAACTTCCATATGAATTCAGAATTCCTGGAGTTGGGCCAGTTTAGAGAGAGTAATACAGCAGAGTGATCAGACCATGTGGTGGCTTTGATCTGGGAGTTTGAAAGGTGAGGGAGACCTACTTGGTTTACAAAAAAATAATCTAATCTGCTGTACATTTTTGTGGGGGCTGAGAAGAATGTGTAATCGATCTTGTCCTCATGGAAATATCTCCAGGAGTCATAAAGATTGTGTTCCCTTATATTTTTCCACAAAAATTGTGCGGTTTTCTTAGAAACGCAGACATTGATATTTGAACTATCTTTTAGTGGTTGGAGAGGGAAGTTAAAGTCTCCCCCCAGGATGACAATGCCTTTGGCCATGTCTACTAGTTTCTGAAACATTTTACGAAAAAATGGGATGTGTTGAACATTTGGGGCATAGATGTTAATTAATGAGACTGGGGTTCCATATAGAAGTCCAAAGACTCCCAGAAACCGTCCTTCAGTATCTTTGGTGGTTTGTATGTGATGGAAGGCTGTGTTCCTATGGAATAAAATGCTAACCCCCCTTTTTTTTGTAGATCAGAACTGTGGTAGTGTTGGGTAAAGTGGGAGCCTAGATATTTAGGTTCTTTGTGCCTTTTGAAATGTGTCTCCTGTAGAAACAAAATATCTGCTTTCCTCCTAGATAAGTCAAGCAATGCCATTGAACGCTTGTTAGGTGAATTAAATCCCCTAACATTTTGTGAGATTATTTGTAGTGTGTGTGTCATAGTAACATATGTCTAACATCATACCTGTCATCTGAAATCATACCAGAATTGAAATCTTGTAAATACCAATAACCTGCTTTCCTTTGAATGTACATGAAATATGAAAAAATGGGACCTGCATTGAAAACGTAATTAAAAAAAAATACAAATATAAATAAAAACACATGTCTTAACAGTAAACATCTAATAATTAGCATCAATTTTCTAATAACACAAACTCAGGGGTATCCTAGAGAAACCGCGAGTATTCTTATCATAATTACTATAATTAAGTAACACCAGAGAACTTAAATTGTGCCACCTAGGTGGCCAACAGGAATGTCTTTGAGTTAGTCCTGAAACAAAGTGTCTCTATAAAATTATAGAAATCTTCGCCTTAAGGCGATAAACAGAGTCATGGGATTATAGCACACATAAAATAACTTTACTCACGAATCCGAACAGTCATATTCACAGAGATTCTGGTTCTGAGTCCTCTTCATCCTTGGAAGAGGCAGGGGACCCCGACTCCCTTCGCTGTGAGGGTGAAGCAGTAGATTTCTGTGTTTGTGAGAGTCTACCTTTTTTTTTTGGTTGAATAGTGTTCCATGTTTCTTTTTTCTTCTGCGCTTGAGATTTTGCACTCTCCGACGGGCATTCCTGCTGAGTGGATGGTATAGGGGGAGGATCTAAGTCCAATAATTTACAAAACTGTGGTATTTCTTGTGGACTTGCACAGTGGACCCATCTGTTATTATGAATAACCATGAGTTGAAATGGGAATCCCCATCTATACGGGATCCTCTTATTTCTAAGGATGGTTGTGATTGGAGAAAGTTCTTTTCTACGTTGTAGAGTACGGACTGCCAGATCTGCGTAGAATTGTAAGACAACACCGCGAAACCTGACGGGTTGTTTTTTCCTCGACGCTGCCATAAGGTTTTCCTTTTCTTGGAAATTTTTGAATTTAATGATGATGTCTCTAGGGGGCGCTGTATCAGGTGGTTTGGGCCTTAACGCCCTATGTGCCCTCACCCATTGTATGGTAGCTGCATTAGGGTCATCTAACAAATGTTGAAATAAAGCTGGTAGATACACTGGGAGGTCCTTGGGGAGAACTGATTCTGGGGCACCTCTTATTCTTATGTTTTTCCGTCTATTCCTATTTTCCATGTCCTCCATTTTATCCTGCAGCGCCGCTATCTGTTCTGCTTGCTGTTCAATTGTTTCTTGTATGGTTGTCACCTCTGTTTTAATCATATCTTGGTTATCTTCTAGAGCTTCCACCCTAAAGCCTACAGTATGTAAATCTTGCTTTAGTTCCAGCAGCTCTTCTCTGATACATGTTCTTACTATTTTAGCAATGTCCTGTGTAGAAGCCAGAGAGGAAAGGATATGTGTGGGTATCTGAGTATGCTCCTCATTCGATGCTTCTGGGGAATCCTGTGAAGGGGCTGTGAGGTGCGGGGATACCACAGTTGTTTTAAGGCTTTCCAATTCCTTCCTCTCTGATGGGCTAAAGAATGAGGTGACTGAATGTCCTTTAGTTTGTTGTGGTTTAATTGTTTTAACCGGTTTAACATTTCTCTTAGTAGTCATGATATGGCAGTTTGTGATATATGGTTGATTACAAATGTTTCCCTTCTCTAGTATTGTAAAGCCAAACTGTTATTATTGCACAGGGTTTTGCTTGTGCTAAAGTTTCTGGTTTCTTTTAGTGGGTGAAAAAAGACAATGGGGAGAGCAGGAAAACTCCAGCACTGTGTCTAGTTGCTTGTGGTAATCAGGCTGTCACTGTACTAGGCTGTCTCCTTCCAGTAATTTAGTTCACAGTCCCCAGCATTCCTCCGACCTTTCCTTACACTTTTTTAAAGTTTTCTTGGGCATAGGACTTACCCCAGCTAGGTCTATTCTGTGCGGATTAGAGGATCTCCTGTAAGTGCTGCGCCACTCGATTTCCAAGATGGCCGCCGGACTGTGCTTTCACAAATCTGTAAAAGTGAGTTAAAGTGCTTATTTCTTGTCCTTTAATCTCCGGAGTGACACCGGAGTGTTCCCTGAAGATTCCCAGATCTATTCCATCTAATTAAGTAGTAATAGGTTCGGATGAACCTACTGTAGGTCCGGTGTTTTGCGGCTCTCAGCAAGGAGCTCTGGGCTTAAGCAACTGTCATCGTTGCGGCCGACTCCGCCCCCCCCATACTTTACTTTTTATTAAAATTGCAAAACCTTTAGAATCACACTCTTGGTTAATAAATAGTAAGTGCTCTGGAAGTACATATATAAGAATATATAATGACTAGAGGTGCAAGACACTTGCTTATTACCATACGCTATGATCCTGGTTTCTGTCTGAGCGCTGATGACTGTTACTTATGTTCCATCCCTGTTCCATATTAAATACAATTGCAAAGAAAGCTCCCTTCTCCATAAGAGAAATACTATTTTACTCACCTCCCCACCCCATTGATTTCCCGCTTCAATTTACTTCTTAGCTATATACATTGTTATGGTTTTTAGTGTACCCTTTATGTTGGAATTTTACTGGACAATACTCCATCCTATCTCTAATATCAAGTAATGTATGAAGGCCGTTTTCCTTCCCCCCATCTTTTTTACAAAGCAGCTTTTGCCTGCTGATCTCCTCCCCCCACTTTCCTATGCTAAGGTCCAAAAGTGACCATACCAGAAGCTAATTTCCTCAGTATTGTTAACATTAGTTTACATGGGTCCAAAGTGACCCTTTAAGTCAAAGAGGAATCACTTGAAGAAATAATATAAAATAGAGGTTTAAAATTCTGACTCATAAATAACCATTGCAATGTTTTGCTTTTGTACTATGTTATTTTGAAGAGTTACTTTATTTCTGTTCATTATGTTTTATGATGCCTAAATCTATTTTGTATAATCTATACAACCTCAATAAAAATATAAATTAAAAAAATAAAAAATACTTACCTTTTCGTTACTATAAACAGACCGGCGATCCTCCGCCCTCATCTTCTCTGTATTATGCAGATCGATGACGAATCCGGCTTCCTCCAATCGTTGTGTGCCCTCTTTGGCGTTGAGCTTGTGGGGTACTCAACAATTGGAGGAAGTCAGATTTGTTATCCATATGCAAAATACAGAAGAAGATGCGGGCGGAGGATGGGTGGTATGTTAACAGTAACGAAAAGGTATTTTTTAAAAAAAAAGCGTCATTGTAAAGTTTAATGAATTTACGTGCCCCTGTTTTTATGAGTATTTTTAGATACCGGGCTGTAATTCGTTAAACTTCACTTTAAATACAAGTAACTTAGTCGCTTGTGTACCAAAAATACTGAAAATACTAAGAAGCTTCATAACTGAAACTTGCATAAAGCTTTCACACATATAAAGTGATGAAATGCTTAATAAAATATTTCTAAAGTTACATATTTGTTTGCCAGGTTTACTCTGCATGTGTCTTCCTATAATATAAATAGAGAGGAAAGTATGCCTAATAGTTATAAAAAACACGCAAGGATAGAAGAGAACCCAGGATCCTCATGGAAAGTCAAAGCAGTCATATAAATATATTTTAAAAGACGCCTTGTGCAGCCCAGATAAAATAAGTATACTTCTATGGGCCGATTTATCATTTGTCGGAAAGACATGATCCGCTGTAGCGAATCATGCCTGCCCGACATTGATAAATTCCAAAAGCATATGCTGTCTGCATTTATCATTGCACAAGCATTTCTCGTGAAATGCTTGTGCAATACCGCCCCAATTGGGCTGATTGATGTCCGCCGCCTCAGAGTTGGCGGGCGAGTTAAGGAGTAGCGGTCTTATGGCTGCTGCTTCTTTACTTATGTTTTCCAGCGAGCCTGAAGTCTCGAACAGAAACTGCTGCATTCTAGCAAGATAAATCGGCCCCCTAGGGTTCACAGAACAGAAAGAATATGTTAATTCACGTGAGTTATGAAAATGTAAAGTAAAATCAGGTCACATTTTAGCCTCAGGTTGCACTAGATGGTATACTAAAGCAGTGTTTTTCAACCAGTGTGCCGTGGCACACTAGTGTGCCGTGAGAGATCCTTAGGTGTGCCACGGCAGACTGACAACAGTGTGACATATTTTTTAAACTTTGCTTGTTTTTTACTCCCAGTGCAGGGGTAGTTTGTAGGAGGCATGGCATAACAGCACAATACATACAGTATGTGTGTGTTTGTGTGTATGTGTATATATACATGCTGTATTAGGCTACAATGTGTGATTTTTTTTAAATTTTGGGATGGTGGTGTGCCACAGGATTTTTTAATGTAAAAAAGTGTGCCACGGCAAAAAAAAGGTTAATAAAATCTCTGTACTAAAGGGACCTGTATAAGGGCTGAGGGAATATATATCAATAGATGGTTTGATGCTACTATTTAAGTAAGAGCCTAAATATAGTGTATCAGGAGAGGCCTGTCACATGCTGTCAATGTAAAATAAACATACTATGTAAATATTCAAATGCCCAAAGATTTCAAATGGCCCCATGTTAAAGTAAAACGGTATCTTATGAGGCTTAAGACGTACACTTTTCATAGAAAAATCCCCTTACTAAACAGTAGAACACTCTGTAACTTTAATAAGTTGTTTTTAACAGGGGGAAAAAAAGCCTACATATCAATATAAGAAAGAGATAGTTTTCCCTAAGATTCATTAAAGGGACATGAAACCCACATTTTTTCTTTCATGATTTAGAAAGAGAATGCAATTTTAAACATCTTTCTAATTTACTTATATTATCTAATTTTTTTATTCTCTTGATATTCTTTGCTGAAAAGCATATCTAGATATGCTCAGTAGCTGCTGATTGGTTGCTGCACATAGAAGCCTCGTGTGATTGGCTCACCATGTGCATTGCTTTTTCTTCAACTAAGGATATCTAAAATATGAAGCAAAATAAATAATAGAAGTAAATTCTAATGTTGTTTAAATTTGTATTCTCTATCTGAATCATGAAAGAAAGATTTTGGGTTTAGTGGCCCTTTAAAGACACAATAACATAGGCAGCAAAAAGAAAACTTACTATACCGTAGTGTACCAGTAGTTATATATTCATTTCAAGGGACTGTAAGACAACGTAGTATTTTCTGTAAAAAACAAAACAATATGAGCTGGTATGGTTTGTAATTCACTAAGGTACAATATAAAAAGTTTTTTAAAAGAACCATTACGTTTTTGTAAAAGAATCAACCAGCAACTCTTGTTATAACAAAATCATCATAGGTTAGCCCACTCCAACTTTAATAAAATGCTGACACTTGAACCATGCAGATACATAGTTCAGCTCGTAGCTGTCTCTGTAGCATATTAAAATATATATATTTAATAGGGAAGAGACCTTAGGACTTAGCACCACGGCAGTCCCACTGTATAAACAAGCCTATCACTGCAGGTTTGGGAGCCACCAAGGCCTCTGGTCCAAAGAAAACAGCACTTTCCTTGATGCAGTCTCATTCCAGATCTTCACCTATTTCCTGATTCCAGGGATTATCAGTTAACCACATACAAAACTTTTTTGTATCGGACACCAACATGATGGTCACTGTATTCTACTTTAATAATCTGGATCAATATTCTCCTAGCTCTCGTTGGTATGTTGATCAACAAAAATATCTTTCTTTGTCGTGAGCCCATCTGCTTTAACAGCTGTGGTTATGAGAGCCACAGGCTCCTGTGGGGCAGAAGGTCTCACACCTCCCTCCAGCACAAAACTAGCATTCTCAGAGTGTTGGTAAAGTGTAACAGAAGAACACAATTTGCCCTTTGAGTCTAAGGGGTCAATTTAATAATGTGTGAGCGGACATGATACGATGTAGCATATCATAGCATACGCTGTTGGCATTTATCATTGCACAAGCAGTTCTTGTGAACTGCTGGTGCAATGCCGCCCCCTGCAGATTCACTAGCAGGCCGCTAGCAGGGGGTGTCAATCAACCCGATTGGGTTGATTTCTGACCGCCGCCTTAAAGCAGGCGGGTAGGTTATGAAGCAGCTTTTAGACCGCTGCTTCATAAATTCTGTTTCCAGCGAGCCTGAAGGCTCGCCAGAAACACAGGGCATCAAGCTCTGCTTGATAAATTGACCCCTAAGTGTAAAGTAGCTCGTTCAGGCACAAAGGCTTCAGATAACTTTACTTTAAAATGCTGGTTGATGCACTGATAGCAACTTTTGGAGATAAAATAGAATCCAAGAATTGTTGGCTTCCATTTGCATGAATATATGCAGGTTATATAACTTTATAAAGTAGGAAGTATGCACTCATGGCACAGCGATTTATGGAGACAAAATTGAGGCTTTGATTTTAGGGTAAGGCCTCAAAATAAAAAGTCCAACACTGAGGGCAAGGGAAGAGAAGCCGCACCACAATCCAAAGCCCTATAGCTCAGATTAGGACATCTTTAGTCAAACCCCTCCACTACTTTGAACAGGATATTACCTAAACTGCAATCTAAAATTTAAGAATATTGGAGGAGTCTTTAGGAGCTGAAGTTCAGTGTGATCATCAAGATGGCCACCTGGAAGCCCCCCCCCATATTTTTACTTGATTCAGACATTTTTTTATTGAGGTTTTTATGCAATGACATAAGATAAGGATACAGAATATTGTCAGATCAAGTCATTGCCTTGTTTCAAAAAATCACAGTGTACAAATAATGACTTGCAAGCAAATATATATATTGAGATGTGTTAGGTAATATCGAGCAATCAAACGTCAATAATAAGTACACACAACTGGAACCTTTTTTTGTTTTCTTAAAGATAATAGAAATGTTGTAACTACAGTACTGGCCTCTAGTGGGCCAGATAGGAGGATAAAAGGATGGGAAATGGTAGTTACGTGGAGGCCACTCTTGGACCATTTAATAAGAAATGGGGTGAGTCAGCAGGCAAAAGCTGCTTAAAGTTAGGGAAGGGGGGGGGGGGGACGTGTCCGGGTATTTTAGAGATATTATTATTATTATTCTTTATTTATAAAGCGCCAACAGATTCCGCAGTGCTGTCCATGGGTACAAAGATAAAAGTACTGTACAATGCAATATAAAAGACACCAAACTTTAACAAAACAAATACAGGGGGAATTGAGGGCCCTGTTCCCGTGGGAACTTACAATCTAGATGGTAGGAGGGTGAGAAACAGGAGGTGGGGACTGCAAAGGTGAGAATGATGTTAGTGTGGAGTTAGATCGGGCAGCAGTTAGGCAAGTAGAATTCATTTTTTAATGATTTAGAGATAGGCTTCCATGAACAGAAAGGTCTTTAGGGAGCATTTAAAGGAGGAAAGGTTAGGGGAAAGTCTAACAGCTCTGGGAAGTGCATTCCAGATGGTTGGTGGCGCACGAGCGAAGTCCTGTAGCCTGGAATGGTAGGAGGTGATGGTAGAAGATGCAAGGAGCAGGTCATTGTTGGATCTTAGGGGGCGGGCTGGAGTATATTTCTTGATGAGTGAGGACAGGTAGGGGGTGGGCTACGTTGGTAAGGGCTTTGTAGGTCAGGATGAGAATTTTGAATTTAATTCTGCTGTGGATCGGTAGCCAGTGAAGGGACTCGCAGAGAGGTGCAGCAGATACAGAGCGTCGGGAGAGGTGGATTAGCCTAGCAGAGGCATTTAGGATGGATTGAAGAGGGGAGAGGCAGGAGAGAGGGAGGCCAGTTAGTAGGTTATTACAGTAGTCAAGTTGGGAGATTACCAGGGAGTGGATTAGCTGTTTAGTAGTTTCAGCACTCAGAAATGGACGGATTTTAGAGATATTGCATAGATGGTTGCGACAGGAGGAAGAGAGCAATTGGATGTGGGGTATGAAGGACAGATTGGAGTCAAGTGTGACTCCTAGGACGCGGACTTGGGGTGATGGGGAGATAGTGGTGTCACTAACAATGTTATTATTACATTGCTTAGTAGGGAACAGAGTATAAGTGTTAAGGTGGAGATGGGTATAGGAACATATGAACATAAAGGCTTAGAAGGATAATTTTCCACAGTGGAGTATATGTGACATGATAGCTGAACAACGTAGCCATCCTAGCCTATAGTAGTATAAATGTGTCCCGCAAGCTATATGCCTATGGGAGGTAATATTATACAGAAACCTATTAGTGAGGTGCAGGGTACATGTGGCCTGAAACACAGACCTTGCATAGTAGGATAAAGAAATATCATGTTAGATGGCTGTTAGATATAGACCATGTTTGGACTGCTGGAAGATGAGTGTTTTAGTCTTTGATGGTAAGTATAGAATAAATGTGAGCATACACCTGTAATTTAGACATTAACAGTGAGTGAGATCAGTAGTTGCAAATAGTAAGATGTTGGGCTGTTGTTGTCCAAAGCTAATTTGTAGCTTAACAGATGTAAATTGGGTACCATAAGATTACTTGTACACTTGCTCCTTGGTCTTAATCTCCTTTTCTAAAAAGCTGACAGACAATTAGGATAGTACTGATATATTGCAGGCAGCGGACCTCCTTATAGTGTGATGTGATGTTGACTGAAGTTACTGGAGCTAGGCTGCAAACTAATGTATACAGTTCTTAGGGCTAGCGTACTACATGGCTGCAGGCAAGGCACTGTGGTAAATAAGACACTTGAGTATAGAGCTGGTGTGTCATAGTATGTATAGCATCAGGCTTTTTATATACCTACTGCCAAAGCAAAATTGAAGAACCTTAAAGCATTATCTAATACTTTCATGATACACCTCAGTCAGACAAGAAAATATACTATGTAAGTAGAGCTAAGTGTCAATTTGCCTGTGCTTACTCAGAATGGGAAATATAACTAGGGGGTACATGGTCTTACATGTGAAAGCACCTAGTAAGTTGTACAAACTAAATATATGTGTACTTACAGTTGTTAAGCGTACCAACAATCCTTATAGAATATGTGTTAATTATAGGCCCAATAAAGGGGTAGAGTGGGCTAATCATATTACTGTTCCTAGTATTTAACTGCTATAGATATAGTAGAGTTACCGCCTGTAATAAAATAGGGCCAGTAAGGATAGTCTAAATCATGGGTTTGTATCAGTATATACGTATATGGCTCAAAAATGTAATAGGTAATAAAGCAAACAGCATTGGTGAAGCAATGGATAAAACTCATAGTAACACCCGTAATTCCTTAGAATTAGTGGAAAATTTTGCTGTGAGGTGAGCATGGTGCAAAAATTATGTAGCCACTCATAGGCTTTGATTAGATCCAAGTCATAGGGGGTGAGCGGTCCATATACTTACATAGGATATATGATGCTAAGATGTAGCAAGCAAGATGGAGACCTATAAGTGTCAGGACTGTGTGTCCTGGTATAGATTGGGTAAATAAAGCTAATAAGGACAATAAGAGGAGACTGTATGCGCTTGGCCGCTCCAGCCACAAGCAGACCAGTCACAGGTCTCTCATGGAGCTAAGTTTTTATGATCAACTTTTAAAAGCACAGGGGATTGTTACCAAGTAATCGGAGAGTACATAGCAATACATTCAAGCAAAAGCACATAACTCTGTATCACAGATAGGCCTTCTAAGCATGTGAATACTGATTACGTTTCTAGCTGAAGGTGGGAAATAAGTAGCAGTAGGAAGGGTTATCATTCTCCATATAAATAAGTTTAGGAGCGCAAGAAACATTTAGCCAGTAGTAATGGAACAATACTAGCCTGTAACTAGAAATAGTAAATAGCAGTGAACATTAGTAACTAGCAGGTTACAAAAAACTCTGTGTACAACATTATCATATTGTTAATTAAAGAATAAACATCATAGTCTAACTAAAAATCGGGTCCCCTAGTAGGTGGGGTACTGTTACATAGAGATATGTAATGAAGCTCAGATATCTCAGCTATGGTGCTGACATCCACAAAAAATCGGCTTATAGGAAGAGGTACAAAGACCCCAAAGCTATAGTCAGTGCTAGGAGGAATTATTTACATTAAAAGTTCTTGAGAAAGGATAGGGGAAAGGGACAAAGGTGAAAAGTAAATTTAATAATGCAGAGGTGTCCATTTTAGGTGGTAAGAAATTAAGGCAGTTCATTAGAGGGCCACCCACCACAGTCTTGGGTAACCTGCAGCCGAATGCACATCTCAAGGACCGATCAGCCTATTCCTGCTTTAAATGGAATGTATGCAGGAGAGTAGTTGACATTGGGGTCTTGGAAGGCTGTTCAGTAACAAAGAAAGCGGGTCTCAGGCAAAGAAGTAGTTTGCGAAACAAAGCACATTTATTGCTGGTATCACTTGGGAGAGATTACAAATACATAAATAAAAACAAACTACATGTAGCAGGGAATGGTCAGACACGTTTCGGCTCACGCCTTCATCCGTGACCTGTGAATTATATAATGCTAGACACATAAATACCCTCAGCGGAAAGCTGATTGGACAATTTACATAATAAGTAATTGATTGAGGAGATCATAGTGACCGCCCCTATAAATGTTTTAACCCTTCATTCAAATGACTTAATAAAAAGAAAAAGAGAAAGAAAAACACACATTGTTCAAAATATGAAAAAATGCCCCCATGCTTATGAGTGTCACACATCTTTTTCCCCATATAAGGTTTTACATTTTATGTTTAATTATATTCGACTTCACTGAGTGAGAGTGCAAATAGAAGTTTGGGGGTGGCCCTTATCAATTACTGATAAATTATATATATGCCATTTTTATCGCAGCTTCCATCCATACCAGATATTAACATAATATTTAAGCTTAACAGTTTAACATATGGTATAGGACAAAGCTACAACACTGGCAAAACACCACCCATAATATTATAACAAACATAGTTGCTCTGTCACTGAGAATAGCCAAACACAAATTTGCCCACCTAATAATAAGATCATATGAGAAAAAAATGTGACTATTCTACAAATAATATGGGACAGTCTAATAAAACTTGATGTAACATATAAGAGCTTCAAATAGAGCCCAGAAAAGAGGGGGAATGAAATTATCGGAGTTAGTAATTTATCAGAGAGATGTCACTTAAATAAACTGAGTTTGTAATGAATATTTCCTCTTGCTGTTATTACCATTGTGCTGTAGAATAAACCTAATTTCTAATAACCCCAAAGGATGTAAATAAGAGATTGCCCATATGTTTCATCAAACCTAACTGTGAGTTATTACTAAATCAATTAATATTAAGTGGGTTGTCTATTTCCAGACATTAATTATGTCTGAATCAATGTTAAAGCCCAAAGGTACCCTTGTTCTCAGGGTGAAAATCCAAAAGGCTTCTCTTTTGGAAAGGATCTCATCCACATTGCCCCCTCTTACAGGACGGCGAATTAACTCAATTACCAGCAATCTGAATGAGTCCACCTTACAATCATGTTCGACAATAAAATGCTCTGCCAATGCTGAACATGGATTGACATTGGAGATATCATTGAGATGTTCCCTAATCCTTTCTCGGACTTCCCTGGTGGTCATACCTACATACTGTAGGTTACACGATGTGCACTTGATCATGTAGACAACATACTTATTTCTACAATTGGAGAAATGATCCACATTATATATCCGTTGAGTAACGCACGATTGAAATTGCTTTGTGACTATCGCTTGGCCACATGCTTTGCAGCTTGATTTGCCGCACTTGAAGTGACCTTTAGTGGTTAACCAACTGTCTTTTTTAGCATGACCACGAATCATACTGGGAGACAAGTGGTTGCCTAAGGTTTGATTTCGTCTTGAGACGAAACGAAAACCTTTTTTGACAAAAGGGTTCAAAGATGCATCACCCATTAATATGGGTAAATTTTTCTTTATAATTTTAATGATGGCATCATATTGTCTACTGTATCTTGTGCTAAAAATAATTTTATCATCTTGTGCAACAATTTTTTCTGACCTATACCCAGGTTTGTCCTTTAGGAGAGATGTCCTGTCCATAGCTTTCACTTGAGCTGCTGCTTTCTCTATTACAGAGACTTCATATCCTCGTTCTATGGACTTTTGTCTTAATGCAACACCCTCTAATACGAAGGTCTGTTCGCTAGAACAGTTGCGTTTTAATCTTATGTATTCGCCTTTTATCATACTTGGAAGGCTGTATCAGGTATCTGAGTATAGATCTAGTTTTGCCATGTTTACCAATCCGCTACTGCCGATGGCATGTTCCTGTGATCCAAAAATAAGTTGCTCATTTTTTGTGGGAACCACTTTCCGGGTCCTGTGGAGCTCATGGCCATGTACTGTCTCCTGAATACAAGCTCTGCACATCGCGGAAGGACCTGTCACTATCCAGTTTCTGAGGGTAGCTTGACACTCCAGCAGCTTCAGAAGTGGCCTGCTCTAGGACACACACTCCGCCATCTCTGAGTAGCTGCGGATGACAAGTGTAGGGAAGGGCATACCACATGGTGAGTTTTTAGCCTGTGGATTAAGAACCAGCTTCTCCTTCAACTCGTATCCAGTGGCTGTAAGTTGCTTAGGGATCTTGCATACAGAGGCAACAAGTTTGCCGAGTTCTCTTTTAATGTCCTGAAAATAGACATTTGCTCCTGAACTTTATGTTCCCATATGTCTACCGCCTTCAGTAAGTCACATCCATTGCTGCTTGCCACCGAAGCGGTCATTGTGGAGGATAAGTAAATATCTGGCTAGAGGTCGTGGTGTTACCGCACAGATGTGTAGGTGGCCTGACTTATCAAATAGATAGGGGAGGGCAGATGAGGCTCCGAGCCATTACCAGGCCTTAATTGCGTGCTTCGTGTTTAGGTCTGCCGAGTATAATTTTAGCACCAAAGTTATACCAAAGTTATACTCCCCTGTTGCTCAGAACCTACACCATCTCTTATCTTTGGAGGAGAACTTGGATTATGGGATTAGTGTAGGGTAAACACCAGATTTATCGATGCCAGCCTCCAGCTGTAGTTAGAATGCAGCCATCTTGGTCGGTAGCTGGACACGCCCCCGGGAATGCAATTTTAAATAACTTTTTAATTGATTTCTATTAACTAATTTATTTTTATTTCTTGTTATTGGCTTTCAGCTATCTCCCAGCAGTGCATTGTTGCTCCTTAAACAAAGAATACAAAGAGAATAAAGAAAATTAGATAATAAAAGTAAATTGGAAAGTTGTTTACATTTGTATAATCTACCTGAATTATGAAAAAAAAATTGGATTTCTTGTCCCTTTAAAGAGGTAGATGTTTTTCCATGATTGTTCTTTTTCTGAGTTACTTACATTAATGTACAAAAAACCCCCAAAATATTTTACACTTCTTACTAGTTACTACTTTACTAGAGGCAACATCGTTTTTAAGGGCTGGTGCGCTCCTAAAAACATAAATGGGGGAATCACATAAGAAAAAAGAAGGTCGATCCCAATATCCGTATTGTAAAAAATAGCCTTTATTTTCCAAATTTAAAATACAAACATGATTCACACACAAAGAGTATCAGGTTTTATGCGTTTTGGCTGGTGCCGTACTCATAAACCTGATTAGGCACAGGTGAGTGCCCGCTTAAAAAGGTTACAAAAAAGATGGTTATTGGTTGGTGTTCAACACACCCCTATTAACCATTGAAGTACTGAGAGCACACAATGAATTAGTCACTTAGATAAAAATGGGGAAATGGAAATATACATAAAATAATATATGCATATGTTTGGGGTCTGTAATTAATGAATAGGATAGACGAGTAATGGATGGCCGGTACATTCAGTATTAATACACATATATGCTATAGAGCATACTTTGAATATGGGGAAAAACTAACATGTTGTTGCTATTGTTTCAGAACAAAAGGTGTATTTAGATAATAAGATAATGATATAAGAGTAATAAAGCAACCTTTTGGTGCATATATATATGATAAACTAGACACATTATTTATTAGAAACAATGAATACTTTCTATTCCGACATTGTTCTGAACATGAGCAACTGTGTAATAAGAACATAGGATAATAAATGTCAAGGTTTACTTACTAAACATTTTGTTTAAGCTTACACTAATTATTTATAAATGGACATGCCCTTTCATTTAAAATTCAAACAATTCTGGATAATCAAACAGTAGAAGATAGTACATAACTCTTCTCATGTCCCTATAAGATTATAAATCAAATGTTGAAATTACGGCATATTATTTAGAAGAAAATATATAAGTGTAATGCTAATGTTTTATTCTAAGCTAGTCCTCTCGTGAAAGATTAGTCCCACAGCATGTGCATTCTAAAGAAATTAATTTATAAGAGGTGCACTGGACCATGAAGCCAATCATTATTTCCAATGGTTTATGATATCAAACTCAGAATTAAATCCACGTGGTATCTGAGTGTTTAGCTTCATGATCCAGTACACCTCCTGCCTGGCCAAAATTTCATCCTTGTTCCCTCCTCTGGGAGGCAGTTTGATGGTTTCAATTCCTCGCCATCTGAAAGATCTGGTGTCCTTGCCGTGTACCTCAATAAAGTGTTGTGAGAGTGCCGAACATGGTTTATCATATTTGATATAACCAAGATGCTCTTTAATCCTTGTCCGGACTTCCCTACTTGTCATTCCAACGTACTGTTTGGAATGTTCCTCACACTCTATGAGGTACACGACATAGACACTGGAGCATTTAATGCATCCCTTGGAAAGAAACTTTTCTTCTGTTGAGCATGAGAAAAAGTCTCTGCTTTCAACAACGGTGTCGCATGCCTTACACCTGTGGTCCCCACATTTGTAAGTGCCATTGACTTGTAACCAGGAGCTTCTGTTCCTTTTTTCTGATGGTAAAAAACTTGGGGACAGAAGGTTACCCAAAGACAAATTCTTCGAGTAAACACATCTGAACCCTTTTTCTACTGTTGTTTTTAAATGTACATCACCCAATAGGATAGGAAAATATTTCCTAATGATGTTGCATACAGCAGAATAGTCTGAGGAATATTAGGTAATAAAGGTAAGTGGTCTGTCTTGCTCTTTCACTTTACGCTGTTGGTTGTTTGGATTTCTTTCTACTGTGGCTACTTTTTTAGCTACACTGTCTAATAGTTTTGAGGGATAACCCCTATTCTTGAGTCTCTGTTTTATATCTTTGGTTTCTGCATGAAAGTCTTTTTCATTACTGCAAACCCTTCTTGCCCTCAGGAACTGACTTTTTGCGATGCCACTGAATACATGTGGTGGATGTCCACTTTTATGGTGGAGAATTGTGTTTCCTGAGATAGGTTTCCTGTATAGTTTGGACTCAATCTTATGTGTCACAGAGTTTCCAATTAGTGTGACATCCAGGAAATTCACCATAGAGTGATGCCACTCATATGTAAACTTTAGACCGTGACTGGCTTCATTTAGAAACCCAAAGAATGATTTGGCCTTTTCTTCACCCGACGATCAGATAAAAATCAGGTCGTCTATGAAGCAACGGTAAAAAACTACCTCTGCTCCGAGGGGGCTATCACCTCCATAGATGAAAAACCGTTCAAGCCAGCCCATATACGAGTTCGCATAGGAGGGGGCAAACTTGGTCCCCATGGCTGTGCCTTGTTTTTGGAGATAAAAGACCCCCTCGAAGCAGAAGTAGTTATGCTCTAATAAGTACTGGGTAATTTGTAAGATGTATCTTATGCTTTCTGATGACATATCAGCACTAGACTGTAGAAAAAATTCAATGGCCCTCAGGCCCATGTCATGGGGTATGGTGGAGTATAGAGAAACCACATCAATGGTCAACCAGCTGTAATGTGCATGCCACTCAATACACTCCAGCATACCCAAGACGTGTGAGGTGTCACAAATGTAGCTTGGCAAAGCCAAAACATATGGCTGCAATACCCCATCCAACCAGTCACACAAGGGTTCTAGGAGGGAACCAATCCCTGATATGATGGGGCGACCCTTTACATTGGACACACTCTTGTGGACCTTGGGCAGGTGGTGGAAGATGGGGATAATTGGGTGCGTAACATATAAGGAATCCGCTGTGTGTTGGTCAAAGATTCCTAAATCAACCCCATCATCCAACATCTGCCCAAGCTCATATTGGAAACGTTTTGTTGGATTTTGGTCCACAATAGAGTATGTATTGTGGTCATTTAATTGGCGCAATGCCTCATTTACATAGTCCACTCGGTTTAGTACCACCACACTGCCTCCCTTGTCTGATTGCCTAATCACAATGTTGGCATTATTTTGTATTGAGGGAATAGCTTCTTTCTCCATTTTGGAAAGATTATGTGTAACAGGAGCAGTGGATACACTGAGTTTCTTCAGGTCATCCACTACTCGTGTATGAAATACTTCCAGAGATTTCCCTCTGTTATGTATTGGGTAAAAGTTGGAAGCAACTTTCCTCTGTGGGAATTTTTTGTCAGTTGTTGTGCTAGGTACTGCAGACTCCCTCTCTAAACTTTCCAATGATGTTAAACTACATGCTTCTTGAAAAGTGAGAGATGGCAAATTTGTGGGATCAGTGCTATTACATGTACTAGGTCTGGTGTCATCAGTTTTAGCTGTCATCTCAAAGTGTTTGTTTAAAGTGATTTTTCTTATAAATCGATTCAGATTCGATTATGGTTTGGAAAAGATTAAATTTCCTGTTTGGGCAAAAGCCCAAACCCAATTCTAAAATCTTAAGTTCAGCTTTGTTAAGTGCATGTGAGGACAAGTTTATGACACTACTGCAGGTCACTATTTTGTTTGTTTGGGGTCCCTCAGAATGTACCTGTGTTTGGGTGCATATGCCTGTTTCCCCCCACCCCCCTTGTGTTTGTTGACCACACGAAAAACCTGTGATGTTGTGGCAACTTGATGTGATGTGCCCGATTCTGATTGCTTGTTCAAATGTGTAGTGTCTTGTTGCTTTGCCTGTGTGATCTTAGGTTTTGCACCTGTAGTGAGTTGGTTATGCTGAACCAGGTAAGTGACCTGTGGTCCAGATTCTACCTCATCGCCACTCATTTCTAAGTTATCAGTGTACTCTGTGCCAGATCCCTCATCACCAGAAGTGGAAGCCTCTTGTGATGACAAATCATCATCTGTTGTTTTGGGATCAGAGAAAGTAACTCTTTTCTTTGATTTATTATTCTTTCTCTTTTTGTGATTAGGGATATAGGGCTGTATATCACTGTCCACAGCAGTGCATGGAATTTATTATTAAACACTACAAAATGGGTTAATTGTTTTGTTTTTTTGTAATTTTCATAATTTCTCTGTTAAATTGTAGGATAAATTGTGGATTATGGACTCTTTCCATATCCAGTGTTGGATCAAAATCCAAAGTTTTATAGTTAAATACATCTCTTAGAATATGCTCAACCCATAGGGGCCGATTTAACAAAGTCTTGCAGACATGATACGCTGCAGCATATCATGTCCACCAGACATCGCTGAATGCGGACAGCATATGTTTATGACCAATGTCTGACGTATTTCAAAATGTGAATTTTTCCTCAAAATAGGATTATTCCTTGAAGAACACCTTTATGTGTTACGTCTTCAAACATAAGTTACAGGCACCTCATTTATTCATGTACTTGTTTATCTATTAGAAAGCTCATCAATACAAGTAGTTATTCCATATGTAAGCATGACTTAAACTATTATAACTGCAACATTGGTTCATATTTTAACATTTGTATTGCATTTATTTAGAAAAATATATTTTTATTTTGTATAACATTATTCAACTTGTTTTCTCCTAGTGTACTTCACCTGGACTTTTGGATCTCCTGCTGCTGAAGTGTTGGACATTGAGCCTGTTTGCCGCTCTGGTACTGTCTACTGGATCATGTTGCTAACTTACCTCTTCTTAGTCCCTGGTACTCTGCTGACCTCTCGTTGTTGACCTGGGCTATCTGCTCCTGCTTATGTCTCCTTCAGGCCTCGTTCTACTACTGTATCCTTGCCTAGTAACCAACTTCCTCATTCTCAAGGTATTCTTAGTTTACCCTTCCTTAACTGCTGTAAAGTGGAACAAGTCTCATCTGGATATTTGCTCTAATACTACTACTGATCTGTATATTGAGTATTGTGGTTGGTTTATTATCCTCAGTCTCTGGGTCCTCTGGAGACCAGATACTACTTTGTGTATTGTGTGACACTATGAGAAGCTGTCCGCACGCCTTCGCTTGCCATCTGTACATCTGCTGGCCTGTATGCAACATTACACACACACCGCTGTGTAATGCCCGCCCCTTCACTCACATGACAATTACGTGAGAGAAGGGACTGTCAATCACAGAGAGCGAGCGAGCCCTCTGATTTCTCTTCACCACCTCAAAGGAGGTGAAGATTTTAAGAAGCAGCGGACTAATGACCGCTACTTCTTACATTGCGGGAAGCAATTTTGCATGTGCGAACCTGTTCCGCAAGTGCTCCAGAGCATCTTACTCTGCTTCGTAAATGGAGCCATATGACTCTCTTTGACTACTTCGTAAAATCCATTCACTACATTCACAAGGTGAATAGGAAGACTAAAACCCCCATAAGTAAGGGAGGGAAGAAAATGAGGACATTCTAATATTGGATCTAGGTGATTTGTAGCTCCCTAATTTCCAGTTTATTTGCTCATTAGGAGTTCTGAAGTAATTAGATCTGAGATTGCTCCTGATATCTTTCTTAAAGGAACACAGTTTGCAATTATAATATAAATCTGTGGTTAAAAAAAAAATCTTTATTATTATTTAATAATATAATATTATTTATTTCTTATTTTCCTCCATTTTCTGTAATTTAAAACTGTATAGAGCACATTGCAGACATCACAAGTCTAACCCTGCCACATATCTGTCCATAATTAGTTTTGGCATAGATCATTAGATAAGAACTACAAAACAAAGTTGAGCTTGCAAACATAATGACCATTATTGGTGCAATTTTCTCAGTGCCAAAAAAAACATTCTAGACATACCGCATATCCAACCCAATCCATGAGGGTACTTCAGTGATTCTAGATTAGTTTTTTTGCACATTTGGAAATATATTTTACAGTTCTTTGCATAAGTATTCAATTCTGTGGACTTTTCCCACATTTGTTCGTGTTACAAAGTAGAATTAAAATGGTTAATAAAAAATTTTTGGTTGCAAGAATATTCCCCCTATTAAACCCCTAAATACATTATCTTGCAACCCATTTGCTTTGAGAAGTCACATTATAAGTTAAATGTAGTTAAGTCCACCTGATTTCAAAATAAATACACTTGTTTCTGGAAGGCCACAGAACAAACAACATAAAAAAGACCAATAATCTATCAAAACAAATCCAAGATAAGCATCTGTCAGGCAGACTAGAATGTCTAAGAAGACAAAGAGAGTATTGGAATTAGACCTCAGCTGCTGAGATGATTAAATATGGTTTTGTTGCGTAGGAATATGAGGTAAGCACATGAATTACCTATGTGGTAATGTGCATGCCTCATTATACACTTAGCAGTTAATGTGTAGGTTGAATACGTGAAAGAGAATCTCCGGATGCTGCCACCTGTGATGTTATGACTAAATTAATGCAGCAAAGCCCTTTACTTGATAACCAGTGAGTACAACGTTGTACAGATGGAGGATATATCTATGAGTAACTTTGAGTAAGTAACATATACATGACAAATTACTGAGCAGCATAAAACAATAAGCAATAGAAAGAGTAGTACTACTTAAGTAATAACCGGTTAATAGATTAAGCCACACATGTCCATTTACACAGCTAAGCATTGGTACCTGAAGTCTCTGAGCAAGGTGGAGGTAGTTCAGACTTCGGTAGTCAGGTAGGGAAGGCCGGGATCCGAGCTCCGTTTGAAGCAGTGTGTTGTTTAGGCAACCCCAGGAGGTTCTGTGCAGATGGCGAGTGACGTCACCGCGGATTGCTCTGTAGATCTGGCAGAGGATTTGGCTGAGGTCCGGAGATGAAGCCAGCGAAAGTAGACAGCGCAGCAAACAGCTGATACCACAGAAGAGAAGCACAACTGGCTATTCAGGAACTGGAAATTGATTACAAAGTAATCACAGGGCTTAGAGACGGTATGCCACCATCAATACCAAGCATTGAAATGAAGGGCTGCTGGGAATTTATGGGGATCAGGAAGTGAATGCAGAGAAGATTTAAAGGTACAGCATGTTCAATACAACAAGTAAAGGATAGGTCCCTAAATGAAATCCTGACAGTATCTGAAGAAACAAGAATAAGATTTGGGTTATAAAACAAAACCCCAGATATTTACCATCCCATGGAGCACCATTAAATCCATTGTTAAAAGCTGGAAAAAATATGGCACAACTAAGCCCCCGCCTAGAGAAGGTAATATATAAAAAATCAGTGACTAGGTATGGAGGGCATTGATCAGAGAAGCAACTAATAAGCAAATGGTAAATCTGAAGGCACTACACCTGAGATGGGAGAAACCATACACAAGCACAACTATAATCTAGACACTCCACAAAGCTGGCTTTATGGAATTGTGACAAAGAGACACCAATTGCGTAAAATAAACAACAAAACAATATCAAATTCGATTTGTAATTTTTCAAAATGCACAAAAAAACTGATCTTTCTTTTGGTTTTAGCTCAAAATGATGTATTGTACAAACCTAAACTGCTTACCAGAGTAACAACTTCAGAGTGAAGCATGCTGGGAAACTGGCCAAGATTGAGGAAAATGTGTTTCATTCTGCAAGTGGAGAATCATCTTCAAGAAGGATAAATCTTTAAAAACACAGCAAAAGCTACAATGAAATGGTTTAAAATCATGAACCTTAATGTCTTAGGGCCTGATGTTTTGTTAATATTCAGAGGTCCCGCAAATAATTGTATGCATTTTAGATTGAGAGCTGTTTATCTCACTATGGCTTAAATTACAAGTGGCACAGTAATGCTTGCGTGGGACATGATAGCACTATCGGTGGACCAGTCTAAAATTAGAGTCCAAATTCATGGTAAAAACAGATTTACAAGAGAAGGTTTAGAATGGCTGCCATCACACTAGTACATCCATTACTTTCAATGGATAATGCGACCATGCAAAATATCGCTGATATTACAAGTTGAAAGTTATTGGTTGTCACATAGCACTAGAAGAAATAGCGAGATGTGAAGTAGAGGATGAAATGAGGGTGTAATACACACCAATGTGTATTACTGCCCTTAGGGGGCGCCTCCTATAGCCTAACAACTAAACATATGTTCAAACAATATCAGTTGACTAAATTAATACTTATAAGATATATATATATACAGAAACATACATATATATAAAAGTGTACCAACATAAAGTCCAGTAAGTGATATAGATATAGTCCCAATCAGTGGTAAGTCCAAAAAAACAGTAGTAGGCAGCTCTCGGTCTTAGGATGGTCTTCCTGAAAGATGGGTAACTATAAAAAAAGAAAACACAGAGGCGCCAAACATGGCCTAGTATAGCCAGATACCAGATATAACAATTCACAAGGTAGCAATTGGATACTCACAAAGGAGACGCACCCAATGGTGCTATTGAAGCAGACTGGAGCCTCTCAGTGGTCCAGCTCACTGATGTATCTCACGTATCAGTTGTGATCCTTGGTGATGGTGATTAACAGGTTCCTGAGTGAACACAAAATATGCAAACCATAGCCCAGTAACGTTGGTACAAGTGAATAGCAATCTGAGCAATCCTACTTACAAGATCCAAAGCACCTGCAGGTGCATACACTGCAAGCTGGAACCAAACAGTCGCCCAGTAGACTGATCCCTCCAGGTGAAAGCAGATTAACTCTCAGGTGCCAATCAAAATTTGAGCAGCATGTAAATGATATAAAGGATGTCCAAAAAGCAAGTGTATTTCTGTAAAAATCTTTATTAAAATGCGACGCGTTTCTCAGCTATAGCAAGCTGTTTCATCAGGCTAAAAAGTTATAAAAACACATTCAGAATACACTTGCTTTATACAAAACTAAACCTACTAATTAACCAGTCAGATTGCTCCAACCTTGATGGTCATTAAGTGTTAGCACCTGTCTGCTAGAAGGTTGGTATGGCAACCAACAGCCCAAACATAATTTAGTACAGATACCAAACTTCAGCAGACCATACTAGTGACCAAATCATCGTTTGTGTGCATCAAAATAAATCATCATTGTGTATTGATGATAATAAAAAACATAAGCATAACACTGTTAAGAACAGGAACACATTTCCTATAAAATTGTACTTCATGAAATATAAATAAACAAACTAATACATATAATGATATGTTTCCCATACCTATTCAGTCTACATAAATCGTGCTTTTATAATTACAGCCTTAACTTCCTCTTAAAAAATGTTAAATTAAATATGCGACTTAATAACAAGTTAAGGGCAGGCAAAGCAATGCTGTCAAACTTATTGTCAAACTAATGTTGCAAACCCAAGTGTTCGTTAATACGACTCCTGCTTCCTGATGTCAAAAAGCACAATAGCTGATTCTTCAAAAATAAATGGGTGGAATTTGTTTGACGAAAATCTTGTGAGACCTTGATGACAGGTGTATATTAACAGCCGCTGGGTATAAGGCTATTATATGTGCGATCCTTGTATGTCAGTGTGTTTACCACTGATCCGGTGACTTGCCGGTGTTTAACCGGGTTTATCTCTGTATGCGGTATTGCCTAAACATTTGGGTGTAAACTATTTGTATAGCATAGAATCCTACACCAATGGCTGCTTTGGCCTGTGTGGGTGGGTGTGAACTATTCCTATAACGTATAAACATGTACCAATGATTGCATAGGCATGTGCAGATGGGATTGGCTTAACCTGACAACGTCAGCATACTGTGTGTCAAGCGTACAACCTCAATCTTGCGTGTAGAGGTGTCGACCCACGCAATCTCCGTGAACGACAGTTCAAATAACATTATGCGATCCTATCTATTTGGCAGGGGATGTGATATCCAAAGTATATCTAGGCTGTCTGCACTCATAAATAGAGCGTTGTGTCACAACTCTGAGCACCAAATGTAATACTGTCATAGGCATCTAGTAGACACTCGGTTCTAATCAAAACATATAGTATTATTATGTTGAATTTATCCGACCTTTGTAATCATATGCTGATAATAAAATATCAAATTATGTTTATCCATGATGTGATGATATAGTGAGATTAGTGATGTGAGATAGGGTGATGTGCAGATTGTGCTGTAATGATCTGCCATCATCATGGTTATGAGTGGGAAGTGTATAATATTAATATGTGATTAGCAACATGTAGTGTTAGATCGTTCTTAGTGAATATTGTGAGTGTGATGTGTATGGTGTTAGTGTGTGTTCTACTGTGAATGGTGTGTGGATCATACTTTAAGGAGAATGTAATGTGCTGTGCAAAAGTGTGAGTGATGGCCCAATCCAACGGGCACTTCTAATAGTGATATTCTCTACGTGGTGTATGAATAACATACTGCTAAAGATATAGGAGAAGGAAAATATGAAGAGAAAAGGAGGACTCTCTCATACCAGAATATAAAGGTTAAAATAAAAGAACTTTCTAAACCAGATCTTAGCCCTGGCTATAGGGCTAGAACAAAGGGGTTCAGGTGCAAGAATTAAGGTACCTATACCATCACCTTATTGGTCTAAGTGGGTATTCGAACCATATTTGTGACGTATAAGCAGTCAATGTTATTTATAAAAAACTAATAATAAGTTGAGGCACTGGTCATTTCACTAGTGTAAGGGGATACCGTCTTCTAGTAAATAGAGGTAGGCGCAGCATATGTCTGCTTTCTAAATCCATTGGATAGGGATAGGCACAGCTTAAGTCTGCTTTCTCGGTCCATGCATCAGCATAGTCGTGGAGGCCATATATTAAGAATTACACATCTGAAAGAATAATACCTGGGTTAACTAACCATTATTTTAGAATGGTTGATATAGGACCCTATATGGTACATGATACAAGGGAGCAGTCTGCCTTGTCAGGACACCCTAAGGTAAACGTGAAGGAATAATAGAAGGGACTCTTCCTGTGCCAATAGAAATTAGGCAGAGGCAAGTGAGTTCCCTAGCCGTTGAACGGAGACAGGATTGTACCCTATATATTCTGAGCAACCATAACTTGTTAGATCTGCCTTAGAAATGATTACGCTGGTAATAAGTCAGATCAAAAAGAAGCCATGTCTAGATTTTCATTCCAGCCATAAGGCTGTAATGTGACTAATTTCTTGATCCAAAAGGATTCTCTTCTCCTGAGAGTTATAAAAGCATCCTTATTGGATCTGGATATCATCTCTATGGGTGTTATCCTCATGGGGTCTTTGAGTGTTTTATGAAGATTCAGACAGTGTCTTGAGACACTGTGAGATTTAGATAATTTTTTGATGTTATATGAATGTTCCCCCCATCTTTTTTTGACCCTGCGGCAAGTGCGGCCCACATATTGCACCCCACATTTGCAGCTAAGCAAATATATTACAAAAGATGTTTCACATGTTATACGATTCTGAATCACAAATGATTCTCCTGTAACAAAAGATGTGAACGATGATACTCTGTGTGTTATGAAACTGCACATACCACAACATTTTCTAAAACATTTTGATACCATAAGTTTCTGTTTGTTAATGTCCCGTGGAATGCCTGGGAATAAATTATTGTTGGTGTATTTGTCCCTGACAATTTTGCTCGGCGCTAGAGCTGTTTTTAGGGTTGGTGCCCTCCTGTAAACTACCTTGGGTTTGTCACCCAAAAGTTGCTTAAGGGTAGGATCATTGGTGAGGATAGGCCAATGTTTCTTGAGAATTTTATTTACTGCAAGGTGGTTAGAATTATATCTGGTAATGAAGAGGGGGGGATTAGTATCCTTGAAGACAGTCTGGTTTCCAGCTTTATTGATGAAGTAATTCGACCTATCTTCTTTCCTGACCCTATCCATCTCCCTGGATATCAGGTCTGGTGGATAGCCTTTTTCAAGAAATCTCTCGCCAATAATTTTGGCCTGTGTGTCATAATCATCAATTGATGAACAATTTCTCCTAATCCGTCTAAATTGTCCGTAAGGGACATTCGTTTTCCAACATTTATAGTGGTTGCTCTCAAAGTGGAGAAAACTGTTGCAATCAACTGTCTTGAAAAAGGTTTTTGATGATACGTGTCCATTTGGAGAACTCCCAAGGACTAAATCAAGAAATTCAATTTGTTCCTTTTGAATGTTATATGTGAAAGATATCCCGAAGTTGTTATTATTCAAATGTGTGACAAAGTTATGGATATTTTCCTCAGTGCCTTTAAAGATGAAAAGGAGAACATCAATATAGCGGCCATAGAACACCAGGTTCGCTCCAAACTGTGAGTTGTAGATATACAGGTGTTCAAAGCTACCCATAAAAAGGTTAGCAAAGCTTGGAGCGAACCTGGTGCCCATGGCCGTCCCCTTCACTTGAAGGTAATATTTGCTCTGGTAGAGAAAGTAATTATGTTTCAATATGAAACTGATCAGTGTAATCAAAAAATCAACTTGTTCACCAGGCATATATTGATCCTCTTCCAGGTAGGATCGCACAGCTCTAATACCTAACTCGTGTTGGATGTTGGAGTATAAAGCTCCAACATCACATGTGATCCACCAGCATTGTTCATCAAAGGTATACACTTGCTTTTTGGACATCCTTTATATCATTTACATGCTGCTCAAATTTTGATTGGCACCTGAGAGTTAATCTGCTTTCACCTGGAGGGATCAGTCTACTGGGCGACTGTTTGGTTCCAGCTTGCAGTGTATGCACCTGCAGGTGCTTTGGATCTTGTAAGTAGGATTGCTCAGATTGCTATTCACTTGTACCAACGTTACTGGGCTATGGTTTGCATATTTTGTGTTCACTCAGGAACCTGTTAATCACCATCACCAAGGATCACAACTGATACGTGAGATACATCAGTGAGCTGGACCACTGAGAGGCTCCAGTCTGCTTCAATAGCACCATTGGGTGCGTCTCCTTTGTGAGTATCCAATTGCTACCTTGTGAATTGTTATATCTGGTATCTGGCTATACTAGGCCATGTTTGGCGCCTCTGTGTTTTCTTTTTTTATAGTTACCCATCTTTCAGGAAGACCATCCTAAGACCGAGAGCTGCCTACTACTGTTTTTTTGGACTTACCACTGATTGGGACTATATCTATATCACTTACTGGACTTTATGTTGGTACACTTTTATATATATGTATGTTTCTGTATATATATATATCTTATAAGTATTAATTTAGTCAACTGATATTGTTTGAACATATGTTTAGTTGTTAGGCTATAGGAGGCGCCCCCTAAGGGCAGTAATACACATTGGTGTGTATTACACCCTCATTTCATCCTCTATACACTATCTAGGTCACCTATAGGGGAGCTGTACTCCATTTTAGTGGTTTGTTGTTTAGTTTAGCATTTTTTTTTTATATATCTATTATCTCTAAATTAGAGTAATTTACTCTATCTTGACCGCACACCTACCTATATCAGTTTTTAAACTATAGGTTGCTGATTATTATCACTCTAATAGTATCAATTCATACACTTATCACTTATTGGCAGAACCAACAATTTGGAATAGCAATATTGTTTGTTATTGTTTTCCAAAATGCTGTCATCTTCAGAAAGAGCGAACAAGAGGGCATGCATAGAACAGTCAGGTCCTGTAGGATCTAACCCACCACTGTCTCTACAGTCCTCTTTTAACAAACTAGAGGCGTTACTAAAAACAGAACACAGACACTGGTGGGATCTTGATACACTCAAAAAATATAAGAATAAAAATCAGATCCCTAGGGGACTTAGGATGTTTAAAAACTGCTCCTTCAAAAATAATGAAGGGGTGCTCAAAGAATGGGAGAGTGCTCTAAACACCTGTTCTATGACCCTTATGGAGATTTTGATCAAACACAGACAGGTGTTGGTAGATGAAGTAGGCCTTGAAATTGACAACCTCCAAAAAGAAATAAACACACACAAATCATCACCCCAATTTGAAAATCTTATGAAGAACACATATGATAAAGCTGATGAATATCAACAGCAAATCATCAGCAATAAAAACAAGAAAATGGAGAGAGATGATGATGATTATTCTAAGGGCTTAGTCTACACCTACAATCGTGTCAATAGGATTTCAAGACATAATGGCCATAATAGATACATGCACAACCAAGAGAATTATAATGCAGATAACAACAATAGAAGTGAAATACAGACTGGAGTCAGGAGACCCCCTGGTCCCCCCTACAGGGACACTAATTCCCCGTGGACCAACACCAATTCCACCCCTAACACATATAACTCCAATATGTCACATCATAAAACTTTTACACCGAGCCACCAATCACATAACAATTATGCGAACCAAAGGGTACACAATCACAATCAACATTATCACAAGAATAGGGAATATCCTTCCACCTCTAATATGTACCCATCCACACTTAATACGTATCAACAACATACTGAGGGAGCATCTAATAGCCCAGGACATAACCATCACAATACTTACAGGCAACAACCATACCATCATACGATGGGATCTAATGATACTGACCAAAGATCACAGGAACATAGTTTCTCACATCCTAACAGATTCCAAGTTTTACATAACTTGGAGAATAAAAATGGTGAAGATAGGAATACTAACACCCCACAAGTTCCTTCTCCTTTTTTAGGGCCAGGCCACCCACATCAGGATCATCCGGTATGGCAAGGCCATGGGGGACCGTCTTTGCCCCAAAGACAAAAAAGACCATTCGGAAACGAGGATCTAGAGGTAAATCCATCACCCGCAAAAAGGAAAAATTAGAAAAATTCAAGAAGGGGATCTTTAATCTATCATCCTATTCACTATCGGATGATGAGATTAGAGTTCTGGGGAGGGGTCTCTCTTTCAGCCCGTCCAACCATTTTAGTATGTACGAGATGTTTGTAGACATCAACAGCTATGTAAGAAAATTATCACTACAGAAATATTTTGCTGAAAAAAAGCTTAAAGATGATTCTATGAGACCCATTACCACAGATCTAATGGATGCCCATCTAAGTGATGGCTGCCTGGTATATGAACCCAGCATGCTTATAGAAGATCTATATGATGGATATATTCATACCAATTTGAGGCCAAAATCCTCTTTTGTTCCACCGAAGAGTAGTGGAAACCACATAGAGATATATGCCAACCTAGTGTTGGAGGATCTAGAGAAACTGGCCAAAAAGCAGAAAAAATTAAGATATAAAAATAATCTTAACTATAAAGAACAGAAAGCTTTGACCAGACTCATTAAAAGATCTGACCTTGTGATCAGACAGGCAGACAAGGGTGGGGCGATAGTCCTGCAGGACATGCAGGACTATTTAACTGAAGCCGATCGTATCCTCAATGATAAAGAGTATTATGAGGTGTTATGTGGGGATCCTACATCCAAGTTCTATGACCAACTTCAGGGAATCTTACAAAAAGGCTTTGACATGGGTATTATTACCAAACTGGAAAGAGACTTTTGTCTACCCAAATACCCGTGCACGGCCTTCTATTACCATCTACCCAAGGTCCACAAGGACCCCATTAAACCGCAAGGTAGACCCATTATTGCTGGAATAGGAAGCCTGACTGATTCCCTATCAGCATATATTGATAAGTTCTTACAGAAATTTGTTGTAACCTTACCCTCCTATATAAGGGACTCATCTGATTTACTGATGAAACTCAAAAACCATACCTTTGATGAACAATGCTGGTGGATCACATGTGATGTTGGAGCTTTATACTCCAACATCCAACACGAGTTAGGTATTAGAGCTGTGCGATCCTACCTGGAAGAGGATCAATATATGCCTGGTGAACAAGTTGATTTTTTGATTACACTGATCAGTTTCATATTGAAACATAATTACTTTCTCTACCAGAGCAAATATTACCTTCAAGTGAAGGGGACGGCCATGGGCACCAGGTTCGCTCCAAGCTTTGCTAACCTTTTTATGGGTAGCTTTGAACACCTGTATATCTACAACTCACAGTTTGGAGCGAACCTGGTGTTCTATGGCCGCTATATTGATGATCTCCTTTTCATCTTTAAAGGCACTGAGGAAAATATCCATAACTTTGTCACACATTTGAATAATAACAACTTCGGGATATCTTTCACATATAACATTCAAAAGGAACAAATTGAATTTCTTGATTTAGTCCTTGGGAGTTCTCCAAATGGACACGTATCATCAAAAACCTTTTTCAAGACAGTTGATTGCAACAGTTTTCTCCACTTTGAGAGCAACCACTATAAATGTTGGAAAACGAATGTCCCTTACGGACAATTTAGACGGATTAGGAGAAATTGTTCATCAATTGATGATTATGACACACAGGCCAAAATTATTGGCGAGAGATTTCTTGAAAAAGGCTATCCACCAGACCTGATATCCAGGGAGATGGATAGGGTCAGGAAAGAAGATAGGTCGAATTACTTCATCAATAAAGCTGGAAACCAGACTGTCTTCAAGGATACTAATCCCCCCCTCTTCATTACCAGATATAATTCTAACCACCTTGCAGTAAATAAAATTCTCAAGAAACATTGGCCTATCCTCACCAATGATCCTACCCTTAAGCAACTTTTGGGTGACAAACCCAAGGTAGTTTACAGGAGGGCACCAACCCTAAAAACAGCTCTAGCGCCGAGCAAAATTGTCAGGGACAAATACACCAACAATAATTTATTCCCAGGCATTCCACGGGACATTAACAAACAGAAACTTATGGTATCAAAATGTTTTAGAAAACGTTGTGGTATGTGCAGTTTCATAACACACAGAGTATCATCGTTCACATCTTTTGTTACAGGAGAATCATTTGTGATTCAGAATCGTATAACATGTGAAACATCTTTTGTAATATATTTGCTTAGCTGCAAATGTGGGGTGCAATATGTGGGCCGCACTTGCCGCAGGGTCAAAAAAAGATGGGGGGAACATTCATATAACATCAAAAAATTATCTAAATCTCACAGTGTCTCAAGACACTGTCTGAATCTTCATAAAACACTCAAAGACCCCATGAGGATAACACCCATAGAGATGATATCCAGATCCAATAAGGATGCTTTTATAACTCTCAGGAGAAGAGAATCCTTTTGGATCAAGAAATTAGTCACATTACAGCCTTATGGCTTGAATGAAAATCTAGACATGGCTTCTTTTTGATCTGACTTATTACCAGCGTAATCATTTCTAAGGCAGATCTAACAAGTTATGGTTGCTCAGAATATATAGGGTACAATCCTGTCTCCGTTCAACGGCTAGGGAACTCACTTGCCTCTGCCTAATTTCTATTGGCACAGGAAGAGTCCCTTCTATTATTCCTTCACGTTTACCTTAGGGTGTCCTGACAAGGCAGACTGCTCCCTTGTATCATGTACCATATAGGGTCCTATATCAACCATTCTAAAATAATGGTTAGTTAACCCAGGTATTATTCTTTCAGATGTGTAATTCTTAATATATGGCCTCCACGACTATGCTGATGCATGGACCGAGAAAGCAGACTTAAGCTGTGCCTATCCCTATCCAATGGATTTAGAAAGCAGACATATGCTGCGCCTACCTCTATTTACTAGAAGACGGTATCCCCTTACACTAGTGAAATGACCAGTGCCTCAACTTATTATTAGTTTTTTATAAATAACATTGACTGCTTATACGTCACAAATATGGTTCGAATACCCACTTAGACCAATAAGGTGATGGTATAGGTACCTTAATTCTTGCACCTGAACCCCTTTGTTCTAGCCCTATAGCCAGGGCTAAGATCTGGTTTAGAAAGTTCTTTTATTTTAACCTTTATATTCTGGTATGAGAGAGTCCTCCTTTTCTCTTCATATTTTCCTTCTCCTATATCTTTAGCAGTATGTTATTCATACACCACGTAGAGAATATCACTATTAGAAGTGCCCGTTGGATTGGGCCATCACTCACACTTTTGCACAGCACATTACATTCTCCTTAAAGTATGATCCACACACCATTCACAGTAGAACACACACTAACACCATACACATCACACTCACAATATTCACTAAGAACGATCTAACACTACATGTTGCTAATCACATATTAATATTATACACTTCCCACTCATAACCATGATGATGGCAGATCATTACAGCACAATCTGCACATCACCCTATCTCACATCACTAATCTCACTATATCATCACATCATGGATAAACATAATTTGATATTTTATTATCAGCATATGATTACAAAGGTCGGATAAATTCAACATAATAATACTATATGTTTTGATTAGAACCGAGTGTCTACTAGATGCCTATGACAGTATTACATTTGGTGCTCAGAGTTGTGACACAACGCTCTATTTATGAGTGCAGACAGCCTAGATATACTTTGGATATCACATCCCCTGCCAAATAGATAGGATCGCATAATGTTATTTGAACTGTCGTTCACGGAGATTGCGTGGGTCGACACCTCTACACGCAAGATTGAGGTTGTACGCTTGACACACAGTATGCTGACGTTGTCAGGTTAAGCCAATCCCATCTGCACATGCCTATGCAATCATTGGTACATGTTTATACGTTATAGGAATAGTTCACACCCACCCACACAGGCCAAAGCAGCCATTGGTGTAGGATTCTATGCTATACAAATAGTTTACACCCAAATGTTTAGGCAATACCGCATACAGAGATAAACCCGGTTAAACACCGGCAAGTCACCGGATCAGTGGTAAACACACTGACATACAAGGATCGCACATATAATATACCCAGCGGCTGTTAATATACACCTGTCATCAAGGTCTCACAAGATTTTCGTCAAACAAATTCCACCCATTTATTTTTGAAGAATCAGCTATTGTGCTTTTTGACATCAGGAAGCAGGAGTCGTATTAACGAACACTTGGGTTTGCAACATTAGTTTGACAATAAGTTTGACAGCATTGCTTTGCCTGCCCTTAACTTGTTATTAAGTCGCATATTTAATTTAACATTTTTTAAGAGGAAGTTAAGGCTGTAATTATAAAAGCACGATTTATGTAGACTGAATAGGTATGGGAAACATATCATTATATGTATTAGTTTGTTTATTTATATTTCATGAAGTACAATTTTATAGGAAATGTGTTCCTGTTCTTAACAGTGTTATGCTTATGTTTTTTATTATCATCAATACACAATGATGATTTATTTTGATGCACACAAACGATGATTTGGTCACTAGTATGGTCTGCTGAAGTTTGGTATCTGTACTAAATTATGTTTGGGCTGTTGGTTGCCATACCAACCTTCTAGCAGACAGGTGCTAACACTTAATGACCATCAAGGTTGGAGCAATCTGACTGGTTAATTAGTAGGTTTAGTTTTGTATAAAGCAAGTGTATTCTGAATGTGTTTTTATAACTTTTTAGCCTGATGAAACAGCTTGCTATAGCTGAGAAACGCGTCGCATTTTAATAAAGATTTTTACAGAAATACACTTGCTTTTTGGACATCCTTTATATCATTTACATGCTGCTCAAATTTTGATTGGCACCTGAGAGTTAATCTGCTTTCACCTGGAGGGATCAGTCTACTGGGCGACTGTTTGGTTCCAGCTTGCAGTGTATGCACCTGCAGGTGCTTTGGATCTTGTAAGTAGGATTGCTCAGATTGCTATTCACTTGTACCAACGTTACTGGGCTATGGTTTGCATATTTTGTGTTCACTCAGGAACCTGTTAATCACCATCACCAAGGATCACAACTGATACGTGAGATACATCAGTGAGCTGGACCACTGAGAGGCTCCAGTCTGCTTCAATAGCACCATTGGGTGCGTCTCCTTTGTGAGTATCCAATTGCTACCTTGTGAATTGTTATATCTGGTATCTGGCTATACTAGGCCATGTTTGGCGCCTCTGTGTTTTCTTTTTTTAGAGATGTGAAGTAGTGTAAGGTTTAAAAAAATGTTTCACAAAACTTATGTCAAACACATTAAAATAAATTATTTAGCTCAATAACAAATATAACTATAACTATATCTAGCTATCTATCTATCTATCTATCTATCTATCTATCTATCTATCTATCTATCTATCTATATATATATATATATATATATATATATATATATATATATGTGTGTGTATCTAAATATCTGTATGTGTGTATATATATATATATATATATATATAAAAGAAATAGATAACTCCTGAGCAAGGTGAAAGAGTTCAATAGTAAAGCATAAGTATGTTAAACAACATACCATGCACAGCCTTAGTAAAAGGTAAAATTCATCATTTATTTATTGTGCACGTGTCTGGTGCTTTCTCAAACATGTTTCTTTGAGAAAGAGGCAGACACGCGCGAAACACATAAGATGACGTAGCTCCCAGCTAACCGCTACTCTGTGAGTTATCCGTTTTAATGCATATCAATAAATGATTAATTTAACCTTTTACTAAGGCTGTGCATGGTATGTTGTTTAACAGACTTATGCTTTACTATTGAACTCTTTCACTTTGTTCAGGAGTTATCCCTTTATTTTGTACTTATTATACACCGCCCGTAGACCCCATTATGGCAACAAAGGAAGTCATGGAGGCTGCTGCTGGTGGTGGTTGTGGCGTGAAGGGACGAGATGCCTACTCCGTAAACACAATGTATTATCCTTACCGCTAACTCCTCCTGTACTCTGTACCCGGTGCCGTCCAGTGCACATTTTTTGCATGTGTGTATATATAAATGTATATTTATGTTTTTATATATGTAAATATATATATTGTATATACATTTTGGTGATGCCATAGTGAAGAACATAGGAATGAGAAGTATTCCTAACACACATTTGGCTATAGCCCATTTGGTATAGTTTATTTTCAGGTTAGTGCACAAGCGATAAAATTAAAAGGTTTTCGTTTGTATGCCCCATAGGGCTCTATCAGGAGAGGGAGTTAGCGTGGTTGCAATATCTGAAGTCCTGAAGTTAGAGTGCCTAAGTCTTTTGCTCATGAGCTAATTATTACTTTCAACTTGTAATACCAGCGCTAATATTTTACCTTGAACGAGGTTGGCCTTCATGAGCAAAAAAAATGTATTTCTCCACTTGTAATCTAGCCCTATACAGGTTTTTGATCATCAGACACTTATAATGGCCTCAAAAAATCCCAAACCTCAATCCAATTGCGACTTTGTAACAAGACTTGAAATTTCCTGTTCTCTGGCAAAAGATAAGGAGAGTGATAAAAAACTGCAGTTGTTAAAAAAAAGAGATTGAAAAACAGCATCCAGATTGTGCCTGGGGATTAATTATAAAGTGTTTCCCTCCTAGTGCTAAATCACAGCTCATACATATGTAAGTATTGTTCCCTGTAGGATGTAGTTGGATATTTAAAGTGAAGGTCAACTTCACGCAACTGCCCCACGGCATTAGATAAACTTTGCAAAATGAGGGTGGGTCTAATTCATCAAATTTTTTATATTTCATTATTTAATATAAAAAATTTGATGAATTTGATGAAACCCACCCTCATTTTGCAAAGTTTATCCAATGCCGTGGGGCAGTTGCGTGAAGTTGACCTTCACTTTAAAGACATATTTTGCCACTGCATACTATTTTGTCTTTTTGAGGTGGCATTTTTGAAGCATCAGATAGTGAGAACTTTAGGGAATTGTAAGTGATTTTTGAAGACTTTCCATTTGAAAGATACGTGTGTTTTATTAGTTTAAAGGGACATAAAACTCAAAAAATGTCTTTCATGATTCATGGAGAATACAATTTTAAACAATGTTCCAATTTACGTCTATTATTTAATTTGCTTCATTTTCTTGGTATTCTTTGTTCAAGAAGCAGCAATGCATTGTTGCGAGCTAGTTAACACACTGGCGGCTAGATTTAGAGTTTTGTCGGTAACGACCCGCGTAGCTAACGCTGGCTTTTTTCTGGCCGCACCATAAAAATAACTCTGGTATTGAGAGTCCACATAAAGGCTGCGTTAGGCTCCAAAAAAGGAGCGTAGAGCATATTTAACGCAGCTTCAACTCTCGATACCAGAGTTGCTTACGGACGCGGCCAGCCTCAAAAACGTGCTCGTGCACGATTCCCCCATAGGAAACAATGGGGCTGTTTGAGCTGAAAAAAAAACCTAACACCTGCAAAAAAGCCGCGTTCAGCTCCTAACGCAGCCCCATTGTTTGCTATGGGGAAACACTTCCTACGTCTGCACCTAACACCCTAACATGTACCCCGAGTCTAAACACCCCTAGCCTTACACTTATTAACCCCTAATCTGCCGCCCCCGCTATCGCTGACCCCTGCATATTATTTTTAACCCCTAATCTGCCGCTCCGTAAACCGCCGCTACTTACATTATCCTTATGTACCCCTAATCTGCTGCCCCTAACACCGCCGACCCCTATATTATATTTATTAACCCCTAATCTGCCCTCCCCCAACGTCGCCTCCACCTACCTACACTTATTAACCCCTAATCTGCCGAGCGGAACGCACCGCTATCATAATAAAGTTATTAACCCCTAATCTGCCTCACTAACCCTATAATAAATAGTATTAACCCCTAATCTGCCCTCCCTAACATCGCCGACACCTAACTTCAATTATTAACCCCTAATCTGCCGACCGGAGCTCACCGCTATTCTAATAAATGTATTAACCCCTAAAGCTAAGTCTAACCCTAACACTAACACCCCCCTAACTTAAATATAATTTAAATCTAACGAAATTAATTAACTCTTATTAAATAAATTATTCCTATTTAAAGCTAAATACTTACCTGTAAAATAAATCCTAGTATAGCTACAATATAAATTATAATGATATTATAGCTATTTTAGGATTAATATTTATTTTACAGGTAACTTTGTATTTATTTTAACCAGGTACAATAGCTATTAAATAGTTAAGAACTATTTAATAGCTAAAATAGTTAAAATAATTACAAAATTACCTGTAAAATAAATTTACAGTTACAATTAAACCTAACACTATACTATCATTAAATGAATTAAATAAAATACCTACAATTACCTACAATTAAACCTAACACTACACTATCAATACATTAATTAAATACAATACCTACAAATAACTACAATGAAATAAACTTACTAAAGTACAAAAAATAAAAAAGAACTAAGTTACAAAAAATAAAAAAATATTTACAAACATAAGAAAAATATTACAACAATTTTAAACTAATTACACCTACTCTAAGCCCCCTAATAAAATAACAAAGACCCCCAAAATAAAAAATGCCCTACCCTATTCTAAATTACTAAAGTTCAAAGCTCTTTTACCTTACCAGCCCTGAACAGGGCCCTTTGCGGGGCATGCCCCAAGAAGTTCAGCTCTTTTGCCTGTAAAAAAAAACATACAATACCCCCCCCAACATTACAACCCACCACCCACATACCCCTAATCTAACCCAAACCCCCCTTAAATAAACCTAACACTAAGCCCCTGAAGATCATCCTACCTTGTCTTCACCTCACCGGGTATCACCGATCGGTCCTGGCTCCAAAATCTTCATCCAACCCAAGCGGGGGCTGGCGATCCATCATCCGGTGGCTGAAGAGGTCCAGAAGAGGCTCCAAAGTCTTCATCCTATCCGGGAAGAAGAGTAGATCCGGCCCGGCAACCATCATCTTCCAAGCGGCATCTTCTATCTTCATCCGATGAGGACCGGCTCCATCCTGAAGACCTCCACCGTGGACCCATCTTCATCCGGCGACGTCCAACTGAAGAATGACGGTTCCTTTAAGGGACGTCATCCAAGATGGCGTCCCTCGAATTCCGATTGGCTGATAGGATTCTATCAGCCAATCGGAATTAAGGTAGGAATATTCTGATTGGCTAATGGAATCAGCCAATCAGAATCAAGATCAATCCGATTGGCTGATCCAATCAGCCAATCAGATTGAGCTCGCATTCTATTGGCTGATCGGAACAGCAAGTATCCCTTTTTAGTCCTGTATGCATTCATTACTGATTCCAGTTTCTGAAAGTATACTTTGGCTTCAGAAGCTACTCTTTGGTTTAAAGTGATGGTAAAACCAAGCATATAACAAACGCTAGGATTTACCATCACTAAAAATTAACAGTTTTGCTCATCGTTTTTTAAAAACATGTTAAACTCACCCTATATGTAAAGAAAGTAGATTGCTAATACAGCGCCTCTGACCGCCCACAGCACAGCTCTTTCTTCAATGAGGTGACATTTCCACCTCTAGACCAATAGTTGTGTTTGTCAACTGGCATCTTGGAATAGCTATTGGTCTAGAGGTGGAAAGGTCACCTCATTGGAGAAAGCGTTGTGCTGTGGGAGGCCCGAGGCGCTGTGTTAGAGATATACTTTCTTTACAGATAGGGTGAGTTTAACATGTTTTTTTTAACAAAACAATGAGAGAAACTAATGCTTATTTTTAGTGATGGTAAAGCCTAGCATTTGTTAAACGCTTGGATTTACCATCCCTTTAAGAAGCAAAATTATTCTTTTTGCCTTTGATTATGCCTGAAGAGGCTAAAACCTCTAGTATGAATTATGTCCTATCAGAGGTACTTAGGGTTGGGCCCCTCAGCCGGTATTTTACTGACATATACAGTATTTTTAAGATTCATGTCAAAAATAAATATATTACATTTACCAATAAAGATGCTACTAAGGTGAAATAATTGTTTTAGGATCTAACTATAAAACAATTAGCATTTAAAATTGGTCCTAGCAGCTTTAGTTTCTAATGTATGCTGTACAGTTGTTTATGCAAATGTATGCTAATTAACACAATGGTCATTTTTTTTTTTACAGAAAAGGTAGCAACCCTAGAGGAACTTGGAGGCTCATCTGGATTTTCCTTAAAGGACCATTAAACTTGACATTTCAACAATGCATCAAATGTTTCATTAATGCAAGTGCAACATTGTTGCAGTATAAATTCATTATTTATTTTGCAACCTTTTGCTGTAAAATACATCTAAAAGTGCGTTTGTTTCACTTTCTCCCAGGGAGGCTTGGGTTAATACTTTAAGGCAATTTATGCAAGCTTTTGTTTACTTTTTCCTCCCTCCCTAAGCTTCTATGGTGTCACATGCTTTTAAAAGTTGGATTATTAATTTTGCATCAACAATTATGATAGGGAAATCATTATTTGCAATAGTAACCAAGTTGTATCGGTGCTAAACCATTTTAAGGGAATACAAGAGTGCAGGCTACCCAAATTTGCACATGTTCTGGGGAACAGGGAAATCAGTGAAAAGAATAAACATAAAACAATATACTCATTTGACAAAATAAAGTTATTCTTACATATGAAGGTTTATAATCATGTAGTTTACAATTTGTTTTTAGTGTCCCTTTAATAGATAATAAACAGTTCACATTGTTTCTAAATAGAAAAATAATGGCTAGTACCATTATCTATTCTGCAGCTAGATATAATCAGAATTTTTCTAGTAATTCCCAGTCAGACTCTGTCTTTCATATATTCTTATTTTTTTAATGGGTCTCGCTCTAATTGATTTAAAAGATGAATTCTAAAGGAATGTTTCCTTTTTATTAGACAGGTTATATAAAAGAAAAAAGAAAAAGTCTAAAAGCAGTTACATTTTAAAGATAATATATTGAATTTGATTGACACAAATAAATTATTTATTTATTTGTTATATATTTTTATTAAGTTTTAAATGCTTACAAAACATCAAATAGTATATTAAATGGAATGCATAAACAAGAAAGACATAAATCTCTTGAATACTACAGATATCCATTAGAGGCCTGCTAAATCATAATATATAAATGTAATAAAGCGAAAGTGATTCATTTATGATGAAATAGCTCACAGAATGATCTAAAATTAATCCTCATACTGAGTTATTAATAAAATATGATATAGAATAAACACATTCAACAAAATAAGCAAGAAAACTTAACTTTTTGCATCAACGTATGCACTCAATAAAGCATCCTGAGCCATACTTGGTTGGGCGCGATTATCTAAACCTTGCAAGTTCAGCCGTGATTTTTCACACCGACCCTCGCAGGGGCTGCCCTGATGGAATTATTGTAAAAAAGGGGCAGTCCCTATGAGTGGCGAGATGACTCCTACTGAAAGTAATGGAGCTGGAAAGGGACACTTTGCACAGTGGAGCGAAGTTAGCAGGGGGCACTTTAAAAAAATTAAATCCTGCAGCCAATGTATCTCACATTACGCTGCTTTCTGCATATAGCATCTTACAATCGTCTATATTTACGTATGCATGTGTTTTTCTATTAGGGTTAAAAGTAGTTTGAGAATAACTTGCCACCTTTAAGTTTGCGAGAAAAAATTAGATATGTAATTCAAAAATCTTTACAGAATTATGCTGGGATTAGAGAGACAATTTTCAGCCCATTTTACGAAAAAACAGCAATTATGCTGGGATTAGAGAGACAATTTCTAAGCGATTTTTGCACATCCAGTGTACCTAAATTATGATTTAAGCTGTGCATATTTAAAACAATTTATTCATGATCAATTTGCATACAAATTTTACATTAAAAAAAAAAATACATTTTTTTTTTGTTGAAGACTGTTGTTACAATTGTTAATGCGCCTTAACAAAATGCTTACATTCCTGCTTTATCAAATAAAGATTCCAAGAGAATAAAGAAAATTGATAATAGGTGTAAATTAGAAAGTTGTTTAAAATTGCATGTTCTATATCTGAATAATGAAAAAAAAATGTGTTTCATATCCCTTTAAGGTTGTATGATTTAGCAATACATGGATGTGCAAAAGCATAAAGATACAACAGATTAATCCTGACGACAAAAGTAGCACTGACTTAAATTTGGGTTAACAGGAGCAACCCCTTGTGCCATGTTACAAAACACTGTATTCAAATTACTGCCACTGACCCCATCACTTTGCGCTGCAGGCTTGGCCTGATATGACCCAGTGAGGCTTACACAAATAAATTTCAATAGAGCCCCAATGCATACCATTTCTTACCGGGTCAACACTTTCATTTGCCAGACGTCAATCAGACTTGTTCCTTTAGCATAGCACAGCAGCCTCCGCCTTTACTTTTTCGATCTATTGACGCTTACCCTCCTAACTATACTATACCGCCATATCCATTGGAAAAGTACTCACTCAACCATGCTTTTTATAGGCCAATTGTGTTGTTCAAAAATCATCTACATTGATTGGTCGAAATCTATGTCCCTCAAGATCCAATCCTGTAGCACTTTTCGTGTCCGACCATCAGACTTTTTAATGAACTTCCCCTTCACACACTGCAGTAGATAAAGAGGTATCCCTAGCAACCATACTCTACTCACGCCCCAGTGTTGAGATTGCGTAACTTGACCACATCATTTTGATCACATCGGCCGTGATCTACCAGCAGCGCCTTCGGGATCTACTGGCAGATCCCGATCTTCCTATTGGGAACCCCTGATATAGCTGTACTACATCACTTTCAAGTGGTTTAGCATTTGGATAACGTATCATTAAAGTGAAAGTAAATCTTAGCGTTTTACAAACGCTAGGTTTTACTATTGAAACAAAGGGGACTTTCATTCATGAAGTATAAGATACTTCATGTAGAAAGCTCCTTATTTTGATTCAACCAATCGCTGTTCTTAGCTCCTAAAGCAGAGCACAGCTAAAAAAATTTTTGGCTAAGAGGTGACGTTTTCACCTCTTAGCCAATAGCAGTGCGGTAAATGCGGCTCCTATGGGTGCCAAGACAGATTTACTGCACGGCTATTGGCTAGGAGGTGAAAACGTCACCTCTTAGCCAACATTTTTTTTAATCTTTTTTTTAATCTATCTTGTTATGTATCATTATAGCAGGTCATTGTTTAACTTGTTTAATTGTTAAAAAAATTCAGCACTCTGTAAACACTCTGTATACATTGTTTGATATGGCAATGTCATTTTTATTATTTTTTAAATATTTAATAAGGCTGAATAGAGCAAAGATTGCATGTCAGTTTTGATTAAAGTGACAAACAGGTTGAGATCTGTGCATATACTAAAAGGGCTAATTAATTAAAAATATTTGCAGGAAAAAAATCACTGGCAAGTATTTTAAAATAATTTTCATAAATAAGCAAAATGAATTACATAGGTAAGCTGCCTGGAGAAGCCAACTCCACCCCCCTTATCAGTGTTTAGACACAGCCATTGTATTTTTACTGAGTTCACAGCTTCTAGGCATGCTCCAGCAGATAATCCCTATGCATGTTTGCATTCTACCAAAACAATAGATATAGATAGAGCCATAGAAGGAAATCTGTGGGGGGAGTTAGAGCTTTACAATTCAGAAACTAAAAAGAAAGGGTTAATGGCGAGGCACTGCAGTATAAATTAAAGTAAATATTGTATTTTGTCTCTATTCCAACTTGTTTTATGTCCCTTTAACAACATTTTTGCAACTTGCATGTATTAGTAAAAATGCTTCCAGTAAAACCTGTCAGTGCAAGCTTTTACTGTGTGCATGGAGCATATACATATATGCCCCATGCACCTCCATTCAAACACCCTGCCTGGTCAGAGAGTAGGAGTGACTTATACTGTGTTGATGATAAGTTCAGTTTTTGTCCCCAGCTGCATAGAACGTATGAATATGCTCTCAGCATAGTAAAAGCTTTTACTGAAACAGCAATAGCTTTTACAAAACGTTTTTGTAGTTGCTTTTATATCTGAACTAAAATCTATGATTTAAGTTATTTTTAAGGGCATTTATTTACTTTTCTATAGTTTGCAAAAAATATGAGGAAAAAAAATAAGAATTTCAGTTACAGTACACAATTTACTCCTGAAGGGGTCACTGTGACCTAAGAACATTCTTAAAAAGTTTCTGTGCAGTTTAAATAAGATTAAATTACTTTTCGTTTGTCAAATAATCTAGTAATTGAAACAAACACAAATTCTAAATAAAGTGTATCTTTAAAGTAAAGAAATTGCACCTCTTTAAATCATAGTGGCATGGTTTTTCTTCTCATTTTCAGAATTATTCATTCATATCTAACACCATCATAAACTGATACAGCTGTATGGAATTTGACTTCAAAAGGCTAGAGTTGTGAGTTCTTCCAAATAATGGCCCAAAATACAAATGGAGAGCGATCGATATTGCTTGACTGTGTTGAAAAAGTGCAAATTTATATTATAGTTTTGAGCGCTATAGGGATTTTAATGACCGCCAAAAATGCCGCGTTATTTCGCCTCCCTATAGCGCTGGTATTACAGGTTTTGAAAAAGCAGGCTTGTGCGGGTGATATGGTGGCGTTGAGCTCCATACCGCACCAAAAACAAGCGCTGCTTTGACGTGCTCGTGCACGATTTCCCCATAGACATCAATGGGGAGAGCAGGCCAAAAAAAAGCCTAACACCTGTGATCGCAGAAACAAAATCTCAATAATGCATCCCCATTGATGTCTATGGGGAAAAAGAAAATAATGTTTAAACCTAACACCCTAACATAAACCCTGAGTCTAAAAACCCCTAATCTGCTGCCACCTACATATAGTTATTAACCCCTAATCTGCCGCTCCCAACATCGCTGCCACCTACATACAGTTAGTAACCCGTAATCTGCCTCCCCCAACATTGCCACCACCTACATAAAACTATTAACCCCTAATCTGCCGCTCCCAATGTTGCCGCCACTATACTAAAGTTATTAACCCCTAAACCTCTGGACTCCCACATCACTACCACTAAATAAATCCATTAACCCCTAACCCTAACGTAACCTTAAGCCTAACCCTAACACCCACTAACTTTATCATAATAAAAATATAGCTAAATTAAATTTACAATTATTAACTAAATAAACCTATTAACCCCTAAACCGCCAGCCCCCCACATCACAACACTCTAAATTAAATTATTCTAAAGGGTGTGGACGGAAAATCTGCTATTGTTTGTATAGTATTGCTAGAACGAATTAGATTTTCTAAGCATTCAGGTAGATGTACCAACTCGTATAGACAAATGTGTTGGTCTACTAGTCAAAGTTTGTGGTGCAGACCCATTATATAATTATTCAACAATATTAAAGAAGATAAACAGCTAGTTTACGAGTTTTGCGTTATGAAGGTGCTAACTTGCACGTTATTGTCACCGCTCACTTACCTACAGCGCTGATATTACAGGTTTTTATAAACCTGCCATTAAAAGACAAGAAGTGAGCATATAGAGCAAACTTGTGCTCCACTTAAGCAGTGCTGGTATTGGAGTGCGGTAGCACTCCAATACCAGCGCTGCTTAAGTTAGCGGTGAGCTGGTTGTACGTGCTCGTGCATGATTTCCCCATAGACATCAATTGGGAGAGTCAGCTGAAAAAAGGCCTAACACCTGCAATAAAGCAGCGTAAAGCTCATTTACACAGCACCATTGATTCCTATGGGGAAACAAAATTTATGTTTCCACCTAACCCTAACATGAGCCCCGAGTCTAAACACCCCTAATCTTACACTTATTAACCCATAATCTGCCGCCCCCGACATCGCCGACACCTACATTATACTTATTAACCCCTAATCTGCCGCTCCAGACACCGCCGCCACTATAATAAACATATTAACCCCTAAACCACCACACTCCTGCCTCGCAAACACTAGTTAAATATTATTAACCCCTAATCTGCGCCCCTAACATCGCCGCCACCTACCTACATTTAATAACCCCTAATCTGCCACACACAACGTCGCCGCCACTATACTAAAGTTATTAACCCCTAAACCTAAGTCTAACTCTAACCCTAACACCCCCTAACTTAAATATAATTAAAATAAATCTAAAGAAAATCTACTATTAATAACTAAATAATTCCTATTTAAAACTAAATACTTACCTTTAAAATAAACCCTAAGCTAGCTACAATATAACTAATAGTTACATTGTATCTATCTTAGGTTTTATTTTTATTTTACAGGCAAGTTTGTATTTATTTTAAACTAGGTAGAATAGTTACTAAACTATTTACTAACTACCTAGCTAAAATAAATACAAATTTACCTGTAAAATAAAACCTAACCTGTCTTACACTAACACCTAACCTTACACTACAATTAAATAAAATTACCTAAATTAAATACAATTAACTAAATTAAATACAATTACCTAAATTACAAAAACAAACACTAAATTACACAAAATAAAAAACAAATTACAAAATATTTAAACTAATTACACCTAATCTAATAGCCCTATCAAAATAAAAAGCCCCCCCAAAATAAAAAAAAACCCTAGTCTAAACTAAACTACCAATAGCCCTTAAAAGGGCCTTTTGCGGGGCATTGCCCCAAAGAAATCATCTCTTTTACCTGTAAAAAAAAATACAAACAACCCCCCAACAGTAAAACCCACCACCCACACAACCAACCCCCGAAATAAAACCCTAACTAAAAAAACCTTAGTTCCCTATTGCCCTTAAAAGGGCATTTGGATGGGCATTGCCCTTAAAAGAGCATTTAGCTCTATTGCTGCCCAAACCCTAATCTAAAGCTAAAACCCACCCAATAAACCCTTAAAAAACCTAACACTAACCCCCGAAGATCCACTTACAGTTTTGAAGACCGGACATCCATCGTCAATGAAGCCGGGAGAAGTCCTCAACAAAGCGGCAAGAAGTCCTCAACAAAGCCGGGAGAAGTCTTCATCCAAACCGGGAGAAGTGGTCCTCCAGACGGGCAGAAGTCTTCATCCAGACGGCATCTTCTATCTTCATCCATCCGGCGCGGAGCGGGTCCATCTTCAAGAGATCCGGCGCGGAGCATCCTCTTCATAGGACGACTCCCAATGAATGAAGGTTCCTTTAAGTGACGTCATCCAAGATGGCGTCCCTTAGATTCCGATTGGCTGATAGAATTCTATCAGCCAATCGGAATTAAAGTTGAAAAAATCCTACTGGCTGATGCAATCAGCCAATGGGATTGACCTTCAATCCTATTGGCTGATCCAATCAGCCAATAGGATTGAGCTTGCATTCTATTGGCTGTTCCAATCAGCCAATAGAATGCAAGCTCAATCCTATTGGCTGATTGGATCAGCCAATAGGATTGAAGTTCAATCCTATTGGCTGATTGCATCAGCCAATAGGATTTTTTTCAACCTTAATTCCAATTGGCTGATAGAATTCTATCAGCCAATCGGAATCTAAGGGACGCCATCTTGGATGACGTCACTTAAAGGAACCTTCATTTGTCGGGAGTCGTCATAAGAAGAGGATGCTCCGCGCCGGATGTCTTGAAGATGGACCCGCTCCGTGCCGGATGAAGATAGAAGAGTCCGTCTGGATGAAGACTTCTGCCCATCTGGAGGACCACTTCTCCCGGCTTGGATGAAGACTTCTCCCGGCATCGTTGAGGACTTCTTGCCGCTTCGTTGGCGATGGATGTCCGGTCTTCAAAACTGTAAGGGGATCTTCGGGGGTTAGTGCTAGGTTTTTTTAAGGGTTTATTGGGTGGGTTTTAGTTTTAGATTAGGGTTTGGGCAGCAATAGAGCTAAATGCCCTTCAAGGGCAATGCCCATCAAAATGCCCTTGTCAGGGCAATGGGGAGCTTAAGTTTTTTTAGTTAGGGTTTTATTTCCAGGGTTGGTTGTGTGGGTGGTGGGTTTTACTGTTGGGGGGGTTGTTTGTATTTTTTTTTTACAGGTAAAGAGCTGATTTCTTTGGGGTAATGCCCCGCAAAAGGCCCTTTTAAGGGCTATTGGTAGTTTAGGCTAGGGTTTTTTTTTTTATTTGGGGGGGGGGGCTTTTTTATTTTGATAGGGCTATTAGATTAGGTGTAATTAGTTTAAATATCTTGTAATTTGTTTTTTATTTTGTGTAATTTAGTGTTTGTTTTTGTAATTTAGGTAATTGTATTTAATTTAGGTAATTTAATTGTAGTGTAAGGTTAGGTGTTAGTGTAACTCAGGTTAGGTTTTATTTTACATTTGTATTTATTTTAGCTAGGTAGTTAGTAAATAGTTAATAACTATTTAGTAACTATTCTTCCTAGTTAAAATAAATACAAACTTGCCTGTAAAATAAAAATAAAACCTAAGATAGCTACAATGTAACTATTAGTTATATTGTAGCTAGCTTAGGGTTTATTTTATAGCTAAGTATTTAGTTTTAAATAGGAATGATAGGTTTTATTTAGATTTATTTTAATTATATTTAAGTTAGGGGGTGATAGGGTTAGACTTAGATTTAGGGGTTAATAAATTTAGTAATAAATGTAATACATTTAGTATAGTGACGGCGACATTGGGGGTGGCACATTAGGGGTTAATAAATGTAGGTAGGTGGCGGCGATGTTAGGGCCGCAGATTAGGGGTTAATATTTAACTAGTGTTTACGATGCAGGAGTGCGGCGGTTTAGGGGTTAATATGTTTATTATAGTGGCGGCAATGTCCGGAGCGGCAGATTAGAGGTTAATAATTTTATTTTAGTGTTTGCGATGCGGGAGGGCCTCGGTGTAGGGGTTAATAGGTAGTTTATGGGTGTTAGTGTACTTTTTAGCACTTTAGTTAGGAGTTTTATGCTACAGCTTTGTAGTGTAAAACTCATAACTACTGACTTTAGAATGCGTTATGAATCTTGCGGGATAGGCTGTACCACTCACTTTTTGGCCTCCAAAAAAAGCTTGTAATATTGGCGCTATGGAAGTCCCATTGAAAAAAAGAAAAAAAGAGGGGGGAATTGGGGGTAGCTGAATTATATAATGGCAGGTAATCTCTAAGTAATGATATTTTAGAATTTCTAATTTACTACATAAGAAAAATTATAGAGTTATTACCTGTCATAGAGTCTAAGCAACCAGAACATGACAACTAGCTAGACTAATTGTAAGGAGAGGCACAATTAAGTGTAGAAGGATTAGCTCTACGATAGGAAATATCTATTTAACTCAGCAAAAATAGTTAAATAAAGTGAAAGGCTATTATTCCATCATTGTTCCATTTCATTCACACATTACTAGCTTTATTAAAGAAATTTCTAATTCACAACCAGGAATAAACATGCATACAATAGCTTAAGCTAAATTAAAAACACTTGAACCAGTAGGTTTAAAAATATAAAGTTACTACAAAGATACTCATGATTAAGTACAGTCAGCCAACAGATAATTATAATGTTAAATAAACTAAGCCCTTACAATCCGAGGGCTAAATTAAACTTATGTTTATAATTAAGATAAAGCTGTTAGTCTGAGATAAGTAGTAATAGTTTGTCAGTAAACTAATATAGTACCATGGTAAGCAGTTTAAAAAAGACAACAAGGAGAGACAAAGCTACTCCTGTCGGACCCCTGATGCGCGTTTCACAAAGAATGCTATTTTTGCTGAGTTAAATAGATATTTCATATCATAGAGCTAATCTCCTTACAATTAGTCTAGCTAGTTGTCCCATTGAAAAAAGACTTTACGCAAATTGCGTAAGTTAATTTGCTGTACGGCCGAAAAAGTGTGTGTGACAGCTGTACCTACAAGACTCGTAATAGCAGGGGTAGTAAAAAAGCAGCGTTATGAGCCTTAACGCTGCTTTTTTACTCATAACGCAAAACACGTAATCTAGCCGTTAGTGATTTAAAATGAAATCACTACAAAGACTGGGGATTCAGCACTCTTAAGTAAGTTACAAGGAAACTGGGCAACACTTGCTAAATTTGAAACAGAGTTAGGTTTATTCTCACACTGTGAATATCATGATTAAAAAAATACATATGCAAAAACAGCTATTCAAGATATATTTACATATACTTAAAGTTATTAGGACCGGTCCATGTGGAGTGTCATGCAGTTTGAGAGACCTAAATTCTTCCTAGAGTACACAATGTACTAGTGAATGAACAGTAATGCTGCAACTGAATAGGCACAGAACGTAAGCCTCAAATTATATTTCCAGACCTATTTAGGTTTTAGTAAGAAACTGAAATAATTGAGGTTTACTCAGACTGTGCATAGTCATTTGTCATATTATAGACAATAACACATAACAACCTAAAACAGCATACAGAGGTTTGTGTTGCTTAGCATAACATAAACACTAGGAAGTAAATTAAAATATATTAACCCCTAAACCTAACCCTAACCCCCCTAACTTTAACATAATTAAAATAGAGCTAAACTAAAGTTACAATTATTAACTAAATAATACCTATTTAAAATTAAATACATACTTACCTGTGAAATAAAACCTAAGCTAGCTACAATATAACTCTGCTACAATATAACTAATAGTTATATTGTAACTAGCTTAGGTTTTATTTTTATTTCACAGGTAAGTTTATTAACTATTTACTATTTACTAGCTACCTAGTTAAAATAAATACAAACTTGGGGGCGTGTCCAAACAGCGGCTCTGTGCAGTCGCACTTTTCAAAGCTCCGGGAGAAAAGCACTTAATCCGCCGGTTATTGCTATAATTCCACAGCATTTTCTCACTTTTCAAAGCTCCGGGAGAAAAGCACTTAATCCGCCGATTAATGCTATAATTCCACAGCATTTTCTCACTAGTACATATGCCATTGTACTTACTAAGATCAGCAAGTAATACCCACATTTCAGCAGCTGTATTGATGACCCCTGAGCCAAAAATGGACAATTGAGGTCTGAAGTGGTGGCTACTACACAGGCAGCGTTCCCCCCTCAGGAAACCCCTGAGGTACTTTGCCAGATCTGGACACTCTAAATATCGCAGACCCTTGGCTCCTATAAAACAAATAACACCTTCCTAATTGGATATAACATCCCAAGTGACGCAGATGAATAGTATGAGTTATACTAGCAATGTATCAGCAACTATGCAGACCGACGACTTTTGTATCACCTTGGATCCTAAACTGGTTAAAATGGAAGCCTTATTCCAAGTTTTGATAAACAAGGCACCATCAGACCAGGACCTACAAAGGCTAATAGAAAGATCAACAAGCATGGGGAACACAGTCACCATGCCGAGACATACTGCAACAGAAGGGCTTGTACCCACTTTGGATAATAAAGAGAACGGCCTAACCATTATGCTAAACAATGTCACAACTACACAACCACAAGGCTGTACTTCAATACCACTCCGACTGACAATTCTACAGAATAGAAGAAACACAGTGTATACCTTGCCATGGCATGCCGCTCTGGATGATTCTCATATAACAGAGCGGGACATTGTGAAAGAGCTACATGCCGCCATACTTAAGATGGTGTTTACTGCCAAACCAGGTGAGCATGCAGCGCAAGAGAAGATCTCAACTCACACAGATAACAGCAGCAGAAATCAGGGACTACCTTGCACTGCTTCCCCAAACTATACCAGCATGACAGGAACACAGCTCAAATTGGGACGGACCACAGACTCGAAGCTACCGACACAGGGGCTTGAGGGGGACCCCTGGGAGGCAAAGGACTTTAGGATAACAAACTCCATGATTGCTGAGAGCGATCCGGGAGAAAAATTAATTCACGTCCATAACGTTAAGACTGTCTACGTAAGACACAACATCAAAGGAACTTTGAGCACTACTGGAACACTCCCTGTTATAACAGCAAATCTCTTGGGTCTCTCAGGTTGGAAATAGCTTGGCACACTTTTACCAGCATATATGACAGTACTATGAGCATAATTACCCAGCAATCTGCAAAGCCATATTTCACAGACCCTTTATGTTAAAGTTCAGCTTGTCATATTGTAAAGTTAAATGATGTTTCATTGTATACGTCTTTACATCCTTTGTTCTAGGTCATGTTAAAGATTTATCTTGTTCACATGTTACAAATAATTAGGTATTTAGCCTAAAAAGCATAGAAATACACAGCAAAATCGGCTAAAAATGCAGCGCCATCTAGGCTAATAGACACTGCTCATAAGTATTCACATACACAGCTCATATCCTGACTATTTAAATACAATACCCTCTTATGGCGTACATATCTCAGGTCTATCTTAATGCCTCACTCGTTGCTGGTGGCCGCAGCGGCGTATGTGAGGTATCATATTTTAAACAAGTGAACTACCACTCTAATTACATGATGCAAAGCTGTCTATTGGCAAAGAGATCCCATTTCAGATAAAACATGCTAAAAAACCATCATCTTCAAACACTTCTGAATAAAAATATCTACTCCTACCAACCACAGTACATACACAGGCACCCAATAACTACGAATGCACTTCATTTATTATTTCAACAAATGGTAATTTTGTGTGAACCAGTTAATTGTCACAGGCTTAACAAACCTGTTCTATATGAATGTCTATTATTTATTATTGTTATTCTTTATTTATAAAGCGCCGACAGATTCTGCAGCGCTGCCCATGGGTACAAGGATAACAGTACAGTGGAGAAACAATACGATAAGACACAAAATTTTACAGACAAATACAGGGGGAATTGAGGGCCCTATTCCCGTGGGAACTTACAATCTAGATGGGTAGGAGGATTGGAAACAGGATGTGGGGACTGCAGAGGTGAGAATGATATTAGTGAGGAGATAGAGGGCAACTGTTAGTTAATTGAAGTTAGTTTGTTAATAAGTCGGGTGATAAGCTTCCCTGAACAGAAAAGTCTTTAGGGAACGTTTAAAGGAGGAGAGGTTAGGGGCAAGTCTGACATCTCGAGGAAGTGCGTTCCAGAGGGTTGGTGCCGCACGAGAGAAGTCCTGTAGTCTAGAATGAGAGGAGGTGATGGTAGAGGACGCAAGAAGCAGGTCGTTGTTGGATCTTAGGGGATGGGCAGGAGTATATTTGTTGATGAGTGAGGACAGGCAGGGTGGGGCAGCATTGGTGAGGGCTTTGTAGGTCAGGGTGAGAATTTTGAATTTAACTCTGTTGTGAATGGGGAGCCAGTGAAGGGACTCACAGAGAGGCGCAGCAGAAACAGACCATCGAGAGAGGTGGATTAGCTTGGCAGATGCATTTAGGACGGATTGGAGGGGAGAGAGGAGGGAGAGAGGGAGGCCAGTTAGTAAGTTGTTACAGTAGTCAAGTCGGGAAATTACCAGGGAGTGGATGAGCTGTTTGGTAGTTTCAGCACTCAGAAATGGATGAATTTTGGAGATATTGCGTAGGTGGTTGCGGCAGGATGAAGAGAGCAGTTGGATGTGGGGAATGAAGGACAGATTTGAGTCAAGCGTGACTCCGAGGCAGCAGACTTGGGGTGATGGGGAGATAGTGGTGACGCCAACAGTGATAGAAAAATTAGAGACTGGAGTGGAGCTAGAGGGGGGAATTAGAAGTAGTTCGGTCTTGGACATATTTATTTTTAGGTGGTGAGAGGCCACCCAGGAGGAAATGCCAGATAAGCAGTCGCTGATGTGAGAGTTGACAGAAGGAGAGAGTGCAGGGGTGAAAAGGTAGATCTGGGTATCATCAGCATAGAGGTGATAGCTGAAGCCATAGCTCTTGATAAGTTTACCCAGTGAAGAAGTGTAAATAGAGAAGAGTAGAGGACCCAGGACAGAGCCTTGAGGTACTCCAAAAGACAGGGACAATAGAGAGGAGGAGTCACCAGCAAAAGAGACTGAGAAGGATCTTTTAGAGGGATAAGAGTGAATCCAGGAGAGGGCAGTGTCACAGAGACCAAGAGAACTGAGAGACCATAGGAGAAGGGGATGGTCAACGGGGTCAAAGGCAGCAGATAGATCAAGTAAGATGAGTATAGAGTAGTAGCCTTTGTTTTTAGCAGAAAGAAGATTGTTAGTAACCTTGGTGAGGGCAGTCTCAGTTGAGTGTTGGGGACGGAAGCCAGATTGCAGAGGGTTGAGCAATGAGTTGGAGGACAGGAAGTGGGTTAGGCGATTGAAAACTAGTTTTTCAAGGAGTTTTGAAGCTAGTGGGAGCAGTGATATGGGCCGGTAGTTTGCAGGGGAGTTAGGGTCGAGGGAGGGTTTTTTGAGGATGGGGGTGACCTTCGCATGTTTGAAGGAGGCAGGGAATGACCCGGTAGAAAGGGATAGGTTAAATATGTGAGTTAGACCCGGAGTGAGGGTGGTAGACAGAGGAGGGATTAGATGTGAAGGAATAGGGTCAAGTGGGCAGGTAGTGAGGTGTAAGGAAGACAAAAGGGAAGCCACTTAACTCTCAGTGGTTAAGAGGAGGGTGCAGAGAGTGGCAGAGGGGGTGACTGGGAGAGGAGTTGGGAGATTGCAGGTTTGTGCTGGGATGTTTCCTTGGATTGCAAGTGTTTTATTGAGAAAATAGTCAGCAAGGTCTTGAGCACTGAATGCAGATGAGGGGGGTGGTGCAGATGGGTAGAGGAGAGAGTTGAAAATAGAGAAGAGTCTTTTAGGGTTTGAGGAGTGAGTGGATATAAGAGAGGAGAAGTAGTTTTACTTAGCTAAGTGAAGGGCAGAGGTGTAAGAGTAGAGAATGAACTTATAGTGCATGAAATCATGTTCAGAGCGGGATTTCCTCCAGACATGCTCAGCAGTGCGGGAGCATTTTTGTAGGTGACGCGTTTGTTGGGAGTGCCAGGGTTGGAGCTGATGACGTGGGGCTTTGCGAGGTTGGGGTGGAGCGAGAGTGTCAAGTGCAGCAGAGAGAGTATTGTTATAGTGGGTTATAGCAAGGTCAGGGCAGGATATCGTGGAAGTGTGGGGTAGGCGTAGTTGAATAAGATTGGAGAGTTGGGCAGCGTCCACAGTGTGCAGATTTCTACTGGTCTACTAATGTCTAAGCCAAGGTCTTGATGGAAATTATTATGTTAAAGTAATTTCTGGTAACTAACATCTCTACCTTACTATACTCTATGCATTCTAATCTATAGCAATTTTTTTTTTTGTTTTTGTTTTTTACTTTTACTTAATTACTCCCAAGCTTTGAAATGTTAACATATGTAAGGTCCAAGAGTGACCTATTATGTTGGTGGGATCAAAAAATTAGGTCTGGACTTCCTATACATACAATGTAAACTCAGATATGCTGTAAATATCTGTCATGATTGTTTAATACTTTACAAAAGCATATATTGCCCTCAATAAAAATAATTTAAAAAAATAAAAAATAAAAAAATAAATACAAACTTACCTGTGAAATAAAACCTAACCTGCCTTACACTAAAACCTAACATTACAAAAAAAAAATAAACACTAAAATTACTAAAAATAAAAATAACTAAATTACATAAAAAAACTAACACTAAATTAAGAAAAATAAGAAACAAATGAATTACACCAAATCTAATAGCCCTATCAAAATAAAAAAGCCCCCCCAAAATAAAAAAAACCCTAGCCTTCAATAAACTACCAATGGCCCTTAAAAGGGTCTTTTGTGGGGCATTGCCCCAAAGAAATCAGCTCTTTAACCTGTAAAAAAAAAAATACAAACACCCCCAACAGTAAAAGCCACCACCCCCACAACCAACCCCCCAAATAAAATAACTATCTAAAGCTCCCCATTTCCCTAAAAAAAGGGCATTTGTATGGGCATTGCCCTTAAAAGGGCATTTAGCTCTTTTACATGCCCAGACCCTAATCTAAAAATAATACACACCCAAAAAAACCTTAAATAAACCTAACACTAACCCCGACAATCCACTTATAATTATTGAAGTCCCGCTTGAAGGATCCATCCAGCCGGCAAGAAGTCTTTATCCAGACGGCCTCTTCGATCTTCCTCCAGCCGGCAAAGTCCTCATCCAGGCGGCAAGAAGTCTTCATCCATACAAATGCCCTTTTCAGGGCAATGGGGAGCTTAGGTTTTTTTAGATAGTTATTTTATTTTGGGGGGGGGTTGGTTGTGGGGGTGGTGGGTTTTACTGTTGGGGGGGTTTGTATTTTTTTTACAGGTAAAAGAGCTGAATTCTTTGGGGCAATGCATTGGTAGTGTATTGTAGGCTAGGGTTTTTTGGGGAGCTTTTTTATTTTGATAGGGCTATTAGATTAGGTGTAATTATTTTTAATTTTTGATAATTTGTTTCTTATTTTTTGTAATTTAGGTTTTTTTATGTAATTTAGTTATTTTTAGAAATTTTAGTGTTTATTTTTTTGTAATGTTAAGTTTTAGTGTTTAGTGTTTTTTTTGTAATTTAGTTTTTTTTATAATTAGATACTTTTTTATTTTTTAGAGTAGTGTTAGGATTTTTTTAACGTGTAGTTTAGTTTAATTTAATTGGTAGTTAGTTTAATAATTATCTTAGTTTAATTGTTAGTTTAAAATTAATTTATTTAATTTGACAGGTAAGTTTTAATTTAATTTAAGATAGGGAAAATGTAATTTTAATATAAACTTAGGGGGTTGTTAGGTTTAGGGGTTAATAGTTTATTTTAGTATATTTTGTTGTGGGGGGCTTTCGGTGTTAGTGTACTTTTAAACACTTTAGTTATGAGTTTTATGCTACAGATTTGTAACGTAAAACTCATAACTACTGACTTTAGATGGCGGTACGGATCTTGTCAGTATAGGGTGTACTGCTCACCTTTTGGCCTCCCAGGCAAACTCGTAATACTGGCGCTATGGGAGTCCCATTGAAAAAGGACTTTTTTAAAAGTACGGTACGGACGTTGCGTGATAGGCTAAAAGGTGTGAGAATAATTATCCTATATATTCAACATCTAACCTCTTTTGTATTTATGACGCATTATTTCCCAAACCAATAGGTGGTCACTTTTGGACCACAAACAATCAAAATATGAAAACTTGGGAATAGTAATATCCAGATCAAGGGGGTAGGGGATATATATGTACAGAAGCAAATTATGGAATCATTTTTGCAACGTCCAGTGAAATGATCATAGAGTCACTACAATAGTCTGACTGGTCCCCTTTCTATTTGGTTGCTTCAAAAGTAAATTATATGTAATACTAGTTAGGGGATGTGAGCTATAGGATACATTTTCCTGTGTTTAACAAGTAAACTGTGGGGGAGAGGTGGAGCTATCAGTAATAATAAAAAAAGAAAAAAAAAACAAAAAAAAAACGAAGAAAAATAATAATTAGAACATGAAGGAGGGTAGGAGTCATTAGACAGTCAAAAATATGTAAATCAGGCAATCTACCATCCCAGAGACATCAGGTTAGTAATAAAACATATTATGAAACTGTCCTAAATCATGTGACAAAATGTAATATATTATATACTATGCGATGAGACAAATCTAATATTGACTAATATTTAACTATCAGCTTCCATCAGTAAAATAACAAAAGTTCACATTTAATGGGTCACCAGAGCAACTCTCCCATATTGTCATATATGTGTATCCCAGAAATAAAGATCACTCCCACACAAATAAGAGAATAGATGAGTTCTGCATTCTACCTATATCTATACTAGAAAAACAAGAAATAGAGAAAAGGTGGACAGAGGCAGAGCACTCAAAAGAAAACACTCTATATTTCTACCATGTAGGAAAAGGTATATAGGGCAGGAAGAGCCGCCAAGGAGGGTAAACATATTAAAACGTAACATTTATTAAGTATATTAAGAATAACTTCACTAACAATGTAGGTGTAAATAAAACTTGGATTAAAAAACATAAAGAAAGGGGGAGTACTAGCAAACCTAAGTATATAATAGTACAATCGCAATAAGCAGTGTGGCTTACTGATAACATATAAAGGTGGAGAACCCACCCAAAATTATATATATATATACAAAACAGGATAACGTGCCCTGAAGCAATAATAACAATAGAATAGGGTCAAACAGGGGTATAGAGACTCAGTCCGGTGTACACCATAATTTGCTCACAGATTGCACAAGAAACTATCTAGAAAAGGAGGATTGATCTCAAACATAAATAACTGCTACCTAGTGCAATACTGGAGCAGTGTTGACCGGACTGAGAGAGTACCCAGGAAAATTGACTCAAAAATCCAAATAAGTGTAATATCGTGGAATGCAGGAATAGTAATCAAGACTATGGATGTGAGCCACAACTGAGGAACAATAAATGCAATTTAATATGCAGCTAGTCTCAGAGCGCCTGATGAAGCCGGTTGCGGCAAACATAATTTTGCAATGAGGTTGTGGTATCATGTCTAAACATATATGTTAAGATAGCAAATGTATGCACAGAAATAAAAAAAAACAAAAGAAAAAAAAAATTAGCAGCGCTAAAGAAAGCTTGGAAATGATGAATTCAATATAACTGATTGTATTTTAAACAATAATATTTATTTAAAATCTATAATACCATTGGAACAATATATTTCTTTAAAATTAAGGGACGTCTCCCTATTTGAAATAAACAGATAAAATACTGGCTAAAAATATATATAGAGTAAATCTTCATAAATTACTAAGGCCTAGATTTGGAGTTCGGCGGTAGCCGTCAAAACCAGCGTTAGAGGCTCCTAACGCTGGTTTTGGCCGGCCGCTGGTATTTGGAGTCAGTGATTAAAGGGTCTAACGCTCACTTTTCAGCCGCGACTTTTCCATACCGCAGATCCCCCTACGCCATTTGCGTATCCTATCTTTTCAATGGGATCTTCCTAACGCCGGTATTTAGAGTCGTTTCTGAAGTGAGCGTTAGAGCTCTAACGACAAAACTCCAGCCGCCTGAAAATAGCAGGAGTTAAGAGCTTTCTGGGCTAACGCCGGTTCATAAAGCTCTTAACTACTGTACCCTAAAGTACACTAACACCCATAAACTACCTATGTACCCCTAAACCGAGGTCCCCCCACATCGCCGCCACTCGATTAAAATATTTTAACCCCTAATCTGCCGACCGCCACCTACGTTATACTTATGTACCCCTAATCTGCTGCCCCTAACCCCGCTGACCCCTGTATTACATTTATTAACCCCTAACCTGCCCCCCACAACGTCGCCGCCAGCTACTTAAAATAATTAACCCCTAATCTTCCGACCGCAAAGCGCCGCCACCTACGTTATCCCTATGTACCCCTAATCTGCTGCCCCTAACACCGCCGACCCCTATATTATATTTATTAACCCCTAATCTGCCCCCCTCAACGTCGCCGACACCTGCCTACACTTATTAACCCCTAATCTGCCGAGCGGACCGCATCGCTACTATAATAAAGTTATTAACCCCTAACCCGCCTCACTAACCCTATCATAAATAGTATTAACCCCTAATCTGCCCTCCCTAACATCGCCGACACCTACCTTCAATTATTAACCCCTAATCTGCCGAGCGGACCTCACCGCTATTCTAATAAATGTATTAACCCCTAAAGCTAAGTCTAACCCTAACACTAACACCCCCCTAACTTAAATATAATTTACATCTAACGAAATAAATTAACTCTTATTAAATAACTTATTCCTATTTAAAGCTAAATACTTACCTGTAAAATAAATCCTAATATAGCTACAATATAAATTATAATTATATTATAGCTATTTTAGGATTAATATTTATTTTACAGGCAACTTTGTAATTATTTTAACCAGGTACAATAGCTATTAAATAGTTAAGAACTATTTAATAGTTACCTAGTTAAAATAATAACAAATTTACCTGTAAAATAAATCCTAACCTAAGATATAATTAAACCTAACACTACCCTATCAATACATTAATTAAATAAACTACCTACAATTACCTACAATTAACCTAACACTACACTATCAATAAATTAATTAAACACAATTCCTACAAATAAATACAATTAAATAAACTAGCTAAAGTACAAAAAATAAAAAAGAACTAAGTTACAAAAAATAAAAAAATATTTACAAACATAAGAAAAATATTACAACAATTTTAAACTAATTACACCTACTCTAAGCCCCCTAATAAAATAACAAAGCCCCCCAAAATAAAAAATTCCCTACCCTATTCTAAATTAAAAAAGTTACAAGCTCTTTTACCTTACCAGCCCTGAACAGGGCCCTTTGCGGGGCATGCCCCAAGAATTTCAGCTCTTTTGCCTGTAAAAAAAAACATACCATACCCCCCCCCAACATTACAACCCACCACCCACATACCCCTAATCTAACCCAAACCCCCCTTAAAGAAACCTAACACTAAGCCCCTGAAGATCTTCCTACCTTGTCTTCACCATCCAGGTATCACCGATCCGTCCTGGCTCCAACATCTTCATCCAACCCAAGCGGGGGTTGGTGATCCATCATCCGGTGGCTGAAGAGGTCCAGAAGAGGCTCCAAAGTCTTCCTCCTATCCGGCAAGAAGAGGACATCCGGACCGGCAAACATCTTCTCCAAGCGGCATCTTCGATCTTCTTCCATCCGGTGCGGAGCGGGTCCATCTTGAAGCAGGCGACGCGGATCCATCCTCTTCTTCCGTTGTCTCCCGACGAATGACGGTTCCTTTAAGGGACGTCATCCAAGATGGCGTCCCTCGAATTCCGATTGGCTGATAGGATTCTATCAGCCAATCGGAATTAAGGTAGGAATTTTCTGATTGGCTGATGGAATCAGCCAATCAGAATCAAGTTCAATCCGATTGGCTGATCCAATCAGCCAATCAGATTGAGCTCGCATTCTATTGGCTGTTCCGATCAGCCAATAGAATGCGAGCTCAATCTGATTGGCTGATTGGATCAGCCAATCGGATTGAACTTGATTCTGATTGGCTGATTCCATCAGCCAATCAGAAAATTCCTACCTTAATTCCGATTGGCTGATAGAATCCTATCAGCCAATCGGAATTCGAGGGACGCCATCTTGGATGACGTCCCTTAAAGGAACCGTCATTCGTCGGGAGACAACGGAAGAAGAGGATGGATCCGCGTCGCCTGCTTCAAGATGGACCCGCTCCGCACCGGATGGAAGAAGATCGAAGATGCCGCTTGGAGAAGATGTTTGCCGGTCCGGATGTCCTCTTCTTGCCGGATAGGAGGAAGACTTTGGAGCCTCTTCTGGACCTCTTCAGCCACCGGATGATGGATCGCCAACCCCCGCTTGGGTTGGATGAAGATGTTGGAGCCAGGACGGATTGGTGATACCTGGATGGTGAAGACAAGGTAGGAAGATCTTCAGGGGCTTAGTGTTAGGTTTCTTTAAGGGGGGTTTGGGTTAGATTAGGGGTATGTGGGTGGTGGGTTGTAATGTTGGGGGGGGTATTGTATGTGTTTTTTTTACAGGCAAAAGAGCTGAATTCTTTGGGGCATGCCCCGCAAAGGGCCCTGTTCAGGGCTGGTAAGGTAAAAGAGCTTGTAACTTTTTTAATTTAGAATAGGGTAGGGAATTTTTTATTTTGGGGGGCTTTGTTATTTTATTAGGGGGCTTAGAGTAGGTGTAATTAGTTTAAAATTGTTGTAATATTTTTCTTATGTTTGTAAATATTTTTTTATTTTTTGTAACTTAGTTCTTTTTTATTTTTTGTACTTTAGCTAGTTTATTTAATTGTATTTATTTGTAGGAATTGTGTTTAATTAATTTATTGATAGTGTAGTGTTAGGTTAATAGTAGGTAATTGTAGGTAGTTTATTTAATTAATGTATTGATAGGGTAGTGTTAGGTTTAATTATATCTTAGGTTAGGATTTATTTTACAGGTAAATTTGTTATTATTTTAACTAGGTAACTATTAAATAGTTCTTAACTATTTAATAGCTATTGTACCTGGTTAAAATAATTACAAAGTTGCCTGTAAAATAAATATTAATCCTAAAATAGCTATAATATAATTATAATTTATATTGTAGCTATATTAGGATTTATTTTACAGGTAAGTATTTAGCTTTAAATAGGAATAAGTTATTTAATAAGAGTTAATTTATTTCGTTAGATGTAAATTATATTTAAGTTAGGGGGGTGTTAGTGTTAGGGTTAGACTTAGCTTTAGGGGTTAATACATTTATTAGAATAGCGGTGAGGTCCGCTCGGCAGATTAGGGGTTAATAATTGAAGGTAGGTGTCGGCGATGTTAGGGAGGGCAGATTAGGGGTTAATACTATTTATGATAGGGTTAGTGAGGCGGGTTAGGGGTTAATAACTTTATTATAGTAGCGGTGCGGTACGCTCGGCAGATTAGGGGTTAATAAGTGTAGGCAGGTGTCGGCGACGTTGAGGGGGGCAGATTAGGGGTTAATAAATATAATATAGGGGTCGGCGATGTTAGGGCAGCAGATTAGGGGTACATAGGGATAACGTAGGTTGCGGCGGTTTACGGAGCGGCAGATTAGGGGTTAAAAAAAATATGCAGGGGTCAGCGATAGCGGGGGCGGCAGAATAGGGGTTAATAAGTGTAAGGTTAGGGGTGTTTAGACTCGGGGTACATGTTAGAGTGTTAGGTGCAGACGTAGGAAGTGTTTCCCCATAGGAAACAATGGGGCTGCGTTAGGAGCTGAACGCTGCTTTTTTGCAGGTGTTAGTTTTTTTTCAGCTCAAACAGTCCCATTGTTTCCTATGGGAGAATCGTGCATGAGCACGTTTTTGAGGCTGGCCGCGTCCGTAAGCAACTCTGGTATCGAGAGTTGCATTTGCGGTAAAAATGCTCTACGCTCCTTTTTTGGAGCCTAACGCAGCATTTGTTTGAACTCTCGATACCAGAGTTAAATTTATGGTGCGGCCAGAAAAAAGCCCGCGGAGCGTTAACAGCCCTTCTACCGCCAAACTCCAAATCTAGGCCTATGGCTTTAAATACAGATATTGATTTACACAACAGATAATCATGAGATCCGTTTCTCAAACTAAAATATTTAGGGTGTATTACGATCTTTGCTAGCCCTAAAATCAAACAGTTTCTATATCTTATTTTAAGTGAACTTAACACAATGTAAGAAAATCATTAAAAGTTTCCTCTTGGTAATGACAATACTACAAAGTATCCATTCTCCTAAAAACTGATGAATTTTCAGTTTTTGAATACTTTGTCTTGGAGTTAAATTTAGGCACTGTAATAGTCGTTATCCCAGCTTTGGAATCCAACTGGCAGCTATTTTTGAAGCCAGACAATTGCGGATGTGAGTGTCTCTTTTGTGAAGTGTTTTTTAACACCTTTATATGATTCACATATATATCCTTAGTAGGAATTGAAAAAAGAGGTACCTTTTTTGTGTCTCGGTTGCAACCGCTGGTCCTTGTTCTCTGTAAGTGATTCACAGACTGCTCGATCCCGATGCTGTAATGAGTCACCTGATTCCTCTCTTTGTTTCAGAGGTCAGAGGTCATGTTCCATCTTGGCAATGCGGTTATCCTTTTACCCAAATTAATTATTTCACCTGAGCCTCCTCGGTATTAGTGGAGATAGAAGATTTTGTTCTTTAGATTTGGCAGTGGCAATCCCCTCCGTCGGGTTCTTTAGACAAAAACGGACTTCAAACTGCAGGGTCACAAAACTTGGTGACAATCTTTCAGCAGAATGTTCAACAAAGTGTGGCAGGTCCCATTCAATGCAATTCACCCTCCTGGGCTTTATCAAGAATGTATCTCCTGCTCACTTCCAAACTTTTAAAGATCATAGTGTGTTTTGATTGGTTACAAGTTTGCTCGTAAATTTCTTTTGACACCTGTGCAGCTTTCATTCTAAAGGTGGATCACTCTTAAGGAGGAATTATTTGTTTTTGCTCCTTTATTGTCGGTGTACCTATATTGTTAATCATTGGGATTAGTAACAGAAAACATTTATTCTAATTTCACTACTTTAATACTTTAGTTTATATGTGCCTTAAAAGTTAATAAAATTCATCAGATTTTTAAAAAAAATTGGATGTATATATATATACAGGGTTTAGTAAAAATAAAAATTCATTCATCAACCCACAACCCCTGACAGTAATATAGAAACACCCAAAGTAATTCACTCAAATATGAAATTAAAATCCACTTTCTACCCGACAAACGAAATGGGAAGAAACATTGAACTCTTTGAAAAATTAGTTCAGAAAGATATTAAGAAAATGAAAACTAATAATAAAATACCAAAGAATTTAACCCATAAAGAAAGAACAGTCCTTAAAGGACTACAGAACGACACTAGTATAGTAATAAAACCAGCGGACAAAGGGGGCGGGTAGTAATTATGGACAGAGAGAAATATATAGAGGAAGCCCATAGACTATTGAATGAGGGAGACACATACCAAGAATTGAAACTAAATCCAACCAACAAATTTTCATGTGAACTAACCAAATTGCTAGAAGATGCAAAAACTAAACAAATTATAAATAAAAGAGTATATGACTTTCTATGCCCCAAATATCCAAGAATACCAATCCTATATTTTTTACCAAAAATCCATAAGAGCCTAACTAATCCCCCCAGAAGACCCATAATATCGGGCATAAACTCCCTTACTTCCAACCTTTCGAAATACATAGATGGATATTTACAGGGCTATGTAAAGAAATTACCCTCCTACTTGAAGGACACCACCGACATTTTAAAAAACTAGAGGATATACAGTGGGAATCACACTATACATTAGTTACATGCAACGTTTCTTCGCTTTACACCAATATCAGTCATGACTTAGGTTTAAAAGCAATATCAAATATTAAAAGCAATATCAAATATTCTAAAGACAATAAAATATGTAAAGAACAAAAGAAATTCATAGAGGATGGAATAAAATTCATTTTATGTCATAACTATTTTTCATTTGAAGATAAATTTTATATTCAGAGGAAAGGAACGGCTATGGGCACAAGATTCGCGCCCAGCTATGCCAATCTCTACATGGGATATTGGGAGGAGGATTTCTTTCCTAGGCATAGTCTGGGCGCAAGTCTTGTGCTCTATAGCAGATATATAGATGATCTCTTTTTTATCTGGGGGGAGTGAAACAGATCTTAACACTATACTAACAGATATGAATTGAAATGAGATGGGCCTATCTTTTACTAGTAATTACAGCAAAAGTCAAATTACCTTTCTAGACCTAGACATTGGAATCATAGAAAATCAACTAACCACCAAAACACATTTTAAGAAGGTGGATGCGAACAACCTAATTCATTATAATAGTTGCCAACTGAGGAGGTGGAAAGACAATGTCCCTAAGGGGCAATATTTGAGAATAAAAAGAAATTGCTCTAGAATGGTAGATTACCAAGATCAAATAAAGATCCTGGAACAGAAATTCCTAGAAAGAAAATACAATCCAGAGGTAATTAATCAAGCCAAACAAGAGGTAGAAAAGAAAGAAAGGAGTAGTCTGTTGGAATACAAAGCAAAAGAGATCAAAGAAAATTTTGATGAAATTAATGTACCCTTCATTACAGAATTTAATCATGACAATAAAAATATTCAAAAAATTCTAAAAAAACATTGGCACTTAGTGCAAACTGATCCTGTTATAGGAGGAAAAGTAGGAGAAAATCCAAAAATAATATATCGAAAAGCACAAAACTTGAAAAGCCTGCTAGCTCCCAGTCATTTAAAAAAATTAAAGAACAAAGGGACCCAAAGGTGTCTAGATGGAAACCCTTTGAACGCTTTAGATGCAGGGCTTGTAAAAATAGTAACAAACAAAAAAGTATAAGATTAGAAACAGGAAATTTTACATTTAAAATCAAAGACACAATAAGATGCCAAGACAAGGGCGTCATTTATGCCATCCAATGTTCATGCAAACAAATGTACATAGGGGAAACGACTAGAATGCTCCAGGAAAGAATAAGGGAGCATCTTTCCTGTATAGACAGAGGCAATCTTGACCCATACATCTATCGTCACTTTAGAGAAGTACACAATAATAACCTCAAAGACTTCAAATATTGGGGGATTAAGAAAGTATATCCGGAATGGAGAGGGGGAAATTGGGAAAATAAACTCCTAAAAGCTGAAGCAGAAATTATTTATCAAATGAATACCCTCCAACCTGGAGGCCTCAATTCAGAAATTGACATCTCCCCCTTCTTATAACATAAATTCATCACTTATGTATAACATACTATTTAAATAAAAATGAACTCTACTAAAAAATCAACTACTACATATTTTTATTCATTACATATATTCATATACATATATTTATTTATACAAATAAATCACACTCATCAAATATAAATTAAGGAAATCATGAATTTTAAGGTATTTTTGAATATGGTTTTTGTTTTTTATAATTCTATGTATAAAATGGGAAATTAATTAATTTTTATTTTTATTTTTACTAAACCCTGTATATATATACATCCAATTTTTAAAAAAAATCTGAGGAATTTTATTAACTTTTAAGGCACATATAAACTAAAGTATTAAAGTAGTGAAATTAGAATAAATGTTTTCTGTTACTAATCCCAATGATTAACAATATAGGTACACCGACAATAAAGGAGCAAAAACAAATAATTCCTCCTTAAGAGTGATCCACCTTTAGAATGAAAGCTACACAGGTGTCAAAAGAAATTTACGAGCAAACTTGTAACCAATCAAAACACACTATGATCTTTAAAAGTTTGGAAGTGAGCATGAGATACATTCTTGATAAAGCCCAGGAGGGTGAAACGCATTGAATGGGACCTGCCACACTTTGTTGAACATTCTGCTGAAAGATTGTCACCAAGTTTTGTGACCCTGCAGTTTGAAGTCCGTTTTTGTCTAAAGAACCCGACGGAGTGGATTGCCACTGCCAAATCTAAAGAACGAAATCTTCTATCTCCACTAAAACCGAGGAGGCTCTAATACCGAGGAGGCTCAGGTGAAATAATTCATTTGGGTAAAAGGATAACCGCATTGCCGAGACAGAACATGACCTCTGAAACAAAGAGAGGAATCAGGTGACTTATTACGGCATTGGGATCGAGCAGTCTGTGAATCACTCACAGAGAACAAGGACCAGCGGTTGCAACCGAGACACAAAAAAGGTACCTCTTTTTTCATTTCCTACTAAGGATATATATGTGAATCATATAAAGGTGTTAAAAAACACTTCACAAAAGAGACACTCACATCCGCAATTGTCTGGCTTCAAAAATAGCTGCCAATTGGATTCCAAAGCTGGGATAACGACTATTACAGTGCCTAAATTTAACTCCAAGACAAAGTATTCAAAAACTGAAAATTCATCCGTTTTTAGGAGAATGGATACTTTGTAGTATTGTCATTACCAAAAGGAAACTTTTAATGATTTTCTTACATTGTGTTAAGTTCACTTAAAATAAGATATAGAAACTGTTTGATTTTAGGGTTAGCAAAGATCGAAATACACCCTAAATATTTTAGTTTGAGAAACGGATCTCATGATTATCTGTTGTGTAAATCAATATCTGTATTTAAAGCCTTAGTAATTTATGAAGATTTACTCTATATATATTTTTAGCCAGTATTTTATCTGTTTATTTCAAATAGGGAGACGTCCCTTAATTTTAAAGAAATATATTGTTCCAATGGTATTATAGATTTTAAATAAACATTATTGTTTAAAATACAATCAGTTATATTGAATTCATCATTTCCAAGCTTTCTTTAGTGCTGCTAAATTTTTTTCTTTTTTTTTTAAATTTCTGTGCACACTTTCATTCTGTTTACTTGAGGGAAAAACATTTTTAGCAGCAGGAAATCCACCTTTAGGCGCTCCTATCACATCACATTTCAAGATAACAAATGTAACTATGGACGTGATCAAATTATATAGGTGGCCTAATGAACACCTAGACAAACTTTTAATTTTCGATTCCTTTAGGGCAGTGCTTTCCAAACTGTGTGTCGTGACACGTTAGTGTGTCGGTGGCAGTGTGTAGGTGTGTCCCTGCTTTAGCACAAATTTATTTTAATTTAAAATTTTTGGTTTCTGACTTTCTGCCTGCATGCAACACATATCACATGGTTGACACGTGATTGATACCTAGTGGGTCACAGATCATCTTAACCTATTGGCGCAGCTCAGTGGGAACTGAAACTATTCCCATTGGCGGCTTTGGTGGCACATTGGCTCCTGACTGCACGTGTAGTCTCCTCAATCGGCTCTTGACTGCATGTGTAGTCAGTGAGTGGGACAGCAGTGTGTTTGCAGCACGGTCAGTAGTCAGTCGGACTCGCAGAGCTCTGAGGGCGGCAGCTTAAACGCTGAGCTAAAGTCAGAAGTCAAAGTGTTTTTTTTGCAGCTAGCTACCAGTAGTGCATTGCTGCTCCTGTTCTGGATATATGGATAGGAAGTGGAAGCTTTAAAATGCTTGATGATAAAATGCGAGTGTCTTTAATATTCCACTAAATATTCAGAAACTGTGTTCATCCCATCAACCTCAAACATCCCATTAAAATAGTAAGTAGCTATTGGGGTTATTAATTCTTGCCCATACATACTGTTACTTGTAAATACATTGTGTTATTATATAATTTATGTATGTGTCCGTATCTCTTAAAACAAGTTAGTTTAACCTCCTGTTTGCTAGTACAACTGAATTACTGTGGTGCGAAATGATGTAGGTCTAAAAAGTGTGTCACCAACATGAAAAGTTTGGAAAGCTCTGCTTTAAGGGGTTATTTAGTATAAATTTATGAATCTAAAAACTAACCTTCAGTCCCTGTCTCATATCCCAGCATGCTTTAAACGTTCTGGAAATTGGAAATTTTTTAAAAAAGGTATGTTCTGTCTGAATCACAAAATGCAGTTTTTGGGTTTAAAATCCCTTTAAGAGGTGCAAATAGGGTAATTGTATGTGTCAGTTATGGGAGACCTCCTAGTTTCTATTTTGCAAAGAGGTACTTAACATATGAAAAGTCCTTTTCAGAGCTTTTCGGTTGAAAACTCATTTGCGGTGATGGGATTTTAATAAACAACACTGTTTAGCATTTTGATCACTTGTGAAGCTCATCTACTAATTTTAGATTGTACATACAACTATGTGATTCCTGAGAGAAATCCCAGTCCTAAAAGCAAGAATACTGTACTTTTACAATCCTGAAAATGAGAATATGAAAAAACAAACAATCGCCTAGATTTAGAGTTTTGTCGGTAAAGACCTGTGTAGCTAACGCTGCTTTTTTTTCCAGCGCACCCTTAAGACAAGGCTGGTATTTAGAGTTCTCTGAAGGGCTGCGTTAGGCTCCAAAAAGGGAGCGTAAAGGCATATTTACCGCCACTTCAACTCTCAATACCAGCGTTGCTTATGGTAGCGGCTAGCTGGAAAAACGTGCTCGTGCACGATTCCCCCATAGGAAACAATGGGGCAGTTTGGGCTGAAAAAAAACCTAACACCTGCAAAAAAGCAGTGTTAAGCTCCTAATGCAGCCCCATTGTTTCCTATGGGGAAACAGTTTCTAAGTCTGCACCTAACACCCTAACATGTACCCCGAGTCTAAACACCCCTAACCTTATACTTATTAACCCCTAATCTGCCGCCCCCGCTATCGCTGACCCCTGCATTACACTATTAACCCCTAATCTGACGCTCCGGACACCGCCGCAACCTACATTATACCTATGTACCCCTAATCTGCTGCCCCTAACATCGGCGAAACCTACATAATATTTATTAACCCCTAATCTGCCCCCCCAACATCGCCGCTACCTTACCTACACTTATTAACCCCTAATCTGCCGACCGGACCTCGTCGCAACTCTAATAAAGTTATTAACCCCTAAACCGCGGCACTCCTGCCATGGAAACCCTATAATAAATAGTATTAACCCCTAATCTGCCGACCGGACCTCGCCGCTACTATAATAAATGTATTAACCCCTAAAGCTAAGTCTAACCCTAACACCCCCCTAAGTTAAATATAATTTTATTCTAACTAAATAAATTAACTCTTATTAAATAAAGTATTCCTATTTAAAGCTAAATACTTACCTGTAAAATAAACCCTAATATAGCTACAATATAACGAATAATTATATTGTAGCTATTTTAGGATTTATATTTATTTTACAGGCAACTTTGTATTTATTTTAACTAGGTACAATAGCTATTAAATAGTTATTTACTATTTAATAGCTACCTAGTTAAAATAATTACAAAATTACCTGTAAAATAAATCCTAACCTAAGTTACAATTAAACCTAACACTACACTATCAATAAATTAATTAAATAAATTAACTACAATTACATACAATTAAATAAACTAAACTAAATTACCAAAAACAAACACTAAATTACAAAAAATAAAAAGATTACAAGAATTTTAAGCTAATTACACCTACTCTAAGCCCCCTAATAAAATAACAAAGCCCCCAAAATAAAAAAAAATCCCTACCCTAATCTAAATTAAAAAAGTTAACTGCTAACCGAAGATAGCAGAATATTTACAACCATTAGTCACCAATACACCAATCAGAGAGGGAAAAGGGCCCACGAAGACGTGGAAACAGGGGACGAAAATCAACCCTCAAAAAGAGTAGACTACAGAAATTAGCCAGTGGTATTTTTAACTTATCTTCCCACCAATTGTCAAATGATGAAATTAGAGTCCTGGGAAAGGGCTTGTCCTTTAGCCCATCTAACTCCCACAACATGTTTGAACTATATGTGGATGTGAATAGGTTCATTCGGAAATTGTCACTCCAAAAATATTTTGCTGAGAAAAAACTAAAACTGAATATGTGCCCAATATTAACAGATGACATGAATACAAGAATATCTAATAATATAATTTACCACGAACCAGAAAATCTGACTGATCACCTCCTTAACGACTATGTTCATACTGATTTAAAACGAAAATCCAACTTTACCCCGATTCTTAAAAATAACACTCATTTAGAATTACTTAAGGAATATATATTAGAAGATTTAGAGAGGCTCCCTAAAACCACCCATTTCAAAAATAACAACCTAAGTTCAAATGAGATGAGAGCATTAAAAGCCCTCAAAAACAACCCTAGCCTTGTAATACGCCAGGCGGATAAAGGTGGAGGCATTATTCTACAGGATCTCCCTGATTATCTACTAGAAGCTAACAAGATTTTGAGTGACAACAGATATTATAAAAAACTATATACTGATCCCACTGATAAGTATTTTAAGATTTTAACAGGGATTATTAATTTTGGTTTTCAGGAAGGGATGTTAACTATAGCTGAAAATAATTTTTTGATCCCTGTAAAACCCATTGTGCATTTTATTATCACTTGCCAAAGATACATAAAGACACAAAATGCCCTCCCGGCAGACCCATCATAGCCGGGATTGGGAGTCTAACTGACAATGTATCTGCATATGTTGACTGGTATCTTCAAAGGTATGTCATCACATTAGATTCTTATATCAAAGATTCTCCTGATCTGATTAAAAAGCTAGAGCAGATCAGACATAATGAGAAATTGATATGGATCTTTTGTGACGTTCATGCCTTATACTCTAACATACCACATAAATTGGGGATTCAAGCTGTTTCTGAGTTCCTATCTGATGACTTGTATATTCCAGTGTTACAGAAAGAATTTATTTTACAATTGATTTCTTTTATTTTGGAACACAATTATTTTGTTTACCAAGATGAATATTATTTACAGATACTAGGCACTGCCATGGGGAACAGGTTCGCCCGAGCTTCACCAATCTCTTCATGGGTATGTTCGAAGAGAGGTATATATACAACTCTGGCTACGGTTCAAACCTGGTCTTCTATGGCAGATACATAGATGATTTTTTGTTTTTATGGAGAAGCGATGTTATGTCTGCCCAATTTTTTGTTACTCATCTAAACTCTAATGAGATGGGCTTAACTTTTTCAAGCAATATTGAACACCAGTCTATAGTATTCTTGGACTTATGTTTATCTTTTTCTAATGACAACAGAATTATCACTACTACACATTTTAAAACTGTTGACTGCAACATCTACCTCAACTATAGAAGCAACCATTACAATTCATGGCTCAACAACATCCCATATGGACAGTTTAAGAGGATACGCAGAAACTGTAGCCATATTGAGGATTTTGAAGACCAAAGTACAATTCTAAAGGCCAGATTTAGGGAAAAAGGCTACCCCCAACAAATAATTGACACTGGGTACGAACGGGCCAAATTTGATAATAGAGATTCTTATTTTGAACCAAAGAGTAATGAAAAAAACAACAGGAAAACCAAGGTAACAGACCAATCCAATCTGTTCATTACCCAATTTAATGTCAACCACACTAAGATCAAACGTATAATTAAAAAACATTGGAATCTGGTGATGAAGGATCCAATTTTGGGTAAAATGGTAGACCCTGAACCCAAATGTGTATTTAGATGAGCACCAACACTTAAAAGCATACTAGCCCCTAGTAAAGTGGTAGTTCCCAAATTCAATAAAAGAACTCAGACACATAGGCAACCTAAAAAGAACAGAATAGGAAAATGTTCCCTCAAAAAATGTAATATGTGTAAATGCACTAAATTTGGTTGTAAAACCTTTTCATCTAGTATTACCAAAAAGCTATATAATATCCATCAATTTCTGACATGTACTTCGACCTACATAGTATATCTATTAACCTACAATCTTTGTGGGATTCAATATGTAGGTCGTACATGTAGGCCTATTAGAAATAGATGGAACGAACACCTAAGAAACATTAAAAATAATTTACAAAACCACAGTGTCCCGAGACATTGTAACAATACACATAACCAAACAACCAATACATTCAACATCTGTCCAATTGAGATGATCCCACATTCTCACCTATATAACAGATTAAATAGGCTGAGACAGAGGGAAACCTATTGGATCTACAAATTGAGGACCCTGTTTCCCTCTGGTCTCAACCTTAATATGGACCTATCAGCTTTCTGATTTCTCATATATATTGTGTATATACGTTACGGTCTATGGCCTCTCATTCTTGATACTATCCCTGGAATTAATATCTGAATATCTTGACACCTAATATTAGACGGAATTTTCTTATTCTATTATTTTTATCATACCTATCATCATTCATTATTTATTCAGGTTGTCCTTCTTGCATGATATCATGCATCGTGGACCTAGATTGTTTGTCTATTTATCTATGGACTCTGATCCGGTCACCACATATCCCATCCCCGGTCATTATCACCACTGTCCCCCACCACCATAACCTTCTCTGCTCTATTATCAATGTCTAGTTATTATCCTCCCTTATCCCTCTAGCCCCCATACCACTGGTCACATCCCACCTTCCTATAGACATTCCTTGTCACATCCCTTATCCTCACATTGTCTGTTTTATTGGTCACATTTTATTTATCCATGGACTCTGATCCGGTCACCACATATCCCATCCCCCGGTTATTATCACTATTGTGACTCCCCCACCACCGCCACCTTCTTTGCTCCATCATCAATGTTAGTTATTATCCTCCCTTATCCCTCCAGCTCCCATTCCACTGGTCACATCCCACCTTCCTATAGACATTCCTTGTCACATCCCTTATCCTCACATTGTCTGTTATATTGGTCACATCCACTCTTCCAACAGGTACCTCTTGTCCCTTCCCCCTCACATCATTTGTTTTATGCCCATGATGGGTTCTCTCATACCATTCACTATATATAGTTAATGCTTCTTTAGGACGATTAGCCCAATACATCACACCGTTTATTCATATATATATATTTATTCATTATATATATTCACCTCTCCATATATCACTTTATTGATATGGGGACCTATGCCCTTATATCCCCACAGTGTTATTATTTAATTCATTTTATTTATTATATTTCTTTACATCTTATATCATCCACTGGTGATGATTAATGTCTCCCACGATCTGATAGGTTCCCCTTTATAGTCCCTTGCCCTACTTCCATTCACATCCTCCCACTATTTTATTTGTTCACATACAGTCCGACACTGACTTACTTATAACAGTGTCCTCTATTTCACCCATTTGCTGGTTTCTGACACTGACATCTCTATTCTGGTTATGAAATTTCTTCTACACACTCGTCTATACCTATACCTTTTCCATCTATCACGGCACTTTACTTATATCTTTTAGTAGATAGGGTTTCACTCATTGGTCACATTCACACACACACCCACTAGTATGGGCATTATTACTTTCCATTTTTGATCCCCAGCCACACTCGAAATTCCCATTTAGTTTGTTGTGCACTATCATCAGTGTCAATATTAATACTACTTATACACTTCTGATTGTGCCCAATTGTGACGTTTAAAATCTCTACATGTATATGATCATCACATATTTTAGGCATGTTGATTCACACCCCTTTGTGTACATAACACACGTCACGTGCACCCCCCCCTTTATCTTTATTACCTTACGATTTCGAATACTAGAGCCCGCAGACATAATATTCTGCTTATACTACATCGCCTGACACTAGGGAGACGAAAATCTCTTCCTGCCTGACTAGATGGTACTAACGTTTTAGATACTATTCTACTTATTGCGTGTATCGTCACGCCCCCTTCACTAACATCATCAGCTTTGTATGAGCTACACCCCCCCCGTAGCCATGACAACAAGGAGCCTTTGCATATTACAATGTTATGGTCCCATTACACACTGGGACTGATCGGGCAAATATGTAATTCATGTTGGGTCCTCAGCCTCTGTGAGCACAATCTGAGGTTTGTGTATATTGTGCTTATGATATTTTCAGCACTTTTATTTTATGGCGATCTGCTTTATAATCTCCTCCTCCTTGTTGACACTATCTGATTGCAATAACCCTTTTTACTCATATAAACTGGCCAATTATTTCTGTATAATAAACACATGTTTTTCCTTAAGTCTGGCTGTACCAGCTGATTGGTAATACAAAATAAGTAATATTACTGAGTATAAACTACATGTTTCTAAAGAAACGTCTTCTATGAACAATGGAACATACCATTATTTGGTAGCTCCAGGGTTTTCTGATGACTGCAATAAACCAAATGAACACATTTACATAATTCATTGACAAATACACACACTATAGTGATCTGTTGTCTTTGAGAATTGATTAAGTTGGTCCTTATTTATTTATATTTATATAGTTACAACACTAGTTTTTTCAAATGTATTTGTATTCATGTTAATTGTTTAAACCCCTCCCCCCTCCCTATTGTTATTTTGGTATGCTCCTCTTTTGGGGTGTGCGTTTTTTCTGATCTATGATTGGTCTAATTTAAATATGGCAGCTGAGAGTTTGTTTGTATAGCCTGATGAAACAGAGTATAGCACTGAGAAACGCGTTGCTGTTTTTATCATCATAATACATTTTAATCCTTTTTTTAACTCTCCATTTGCTGCTGACTCATTACATTTTGTCCTTTGTGAAATATTCTCTGGACTTTTTTCACACGTTGTATTGCACCTCCGGACCTGCGGGTGGATTCCCATTGACTCCTGCCCCTTTGGCATATTCTGACCACCAATATCTGGGCATCTCTGGACTCTCCCTGGCGAGACGAGGACTCCCATTGGCGATATCTTCTGCTGGTCTACCGGACGACGTGTGGTTCTGGACTGCTTGTACTGCACATCAGTGCTTTACTCTGTGTGAGTAGGATTTCATTCAAGGAAATGAAGGAATCCGGCACTTTCTTGAAATCTTTAAGAGCACACAGTTTTTATTGGCAGGTAAAAAGAAAAGCAAAAGTAATACATAGCAGCCCCAGCAATTTAGTCATTGCGGCACAGCAAACAAAGAGTTAGCATGGATGGTGGTCACTAAAGCTGACGCGTTTCGGCATCCCCCGCCGTAGTCATAGCATAGATAGTGACCATCCTCCTCAAGTTTAAAAAGGGCACTCTTTCACCTCATTGGTTTAAAAGTTAAACACACCTCCAATGTATACTAATAACAATGTTTCTTAATTATTACATTTCAATACCTAATGTGTGGCAATGCGCTAAATAGAGACTTTGTGTGGAGTATTAATTAATTGTTAGAATGTGGACTTGGGCTATAATGAGATTTAGTTATGTTAATAATTGTAATTTGACAATGTTCTGCTGAATAATATGTTATATACTTGTCTGCTTTTAAATAAGCCTGTTTAACTTTTGAAAGAATTTTTATTTTCTATTAATGTTAAGTTAATTTATTTATATATAACGTGTAAGCCTCTGTATTCTTTTAAACCATGGAACATCTGTTTTGTTCCTTAAGTTATAATATTTTATTAAGAATCAGAATAGAGATGAATGTATATATGTTCTCTATCGTGCTTAAACAGGCTTAGACTTGGCATAATTGTCACAAATCACAAAAATCTCAAAAATCACAAAAAGAGACAAACCTAAGTGAGTACATTATGTATACATGTGCATCCTTTTAGGTGCACACATATGCATATGGAACATAAGTCAGTGGGTATAGATCACTAAGACCCTCTCTCCACTGTGAGTTTAAAGCCAGAAATTGATTAGATCAAATTCACTGTTGAGACCTAATGGTCTTCTGGTCTTAAGTTTTAGGATCCAGAAGACCTCCTCTCTGGCCAACAAAAGATCCCTGTTCCCTCCTCTCTGGGGTCGTGGGACATATTTAATTATGGTCCAGCTCAGTGTTGCTGGACTCTTGTTGTGAGACCACAGAAAATGTGTGATCAGAGGAGCAGTAAGGGTACCAAGTTTTATGTTATTTACATGCTCACGCACTCTGGCTCTGACCTCTCTTGAGGTCATGCCAACATATTGTAAATTGCATGTAGTGCACGTCAACAAGTAAACAACATAAGTAGCCCTGCAATTAAAACATCTTTCATGTTCGAAAGATTCACCTGTTACTGTGCTCCTAAAACCATTTCCTACAGTAAGATGGTTACAAGCTATACAATCTGTGTAATGGCATCTGTAGACTCCTTTGGTATCTAGCCACGAGCTGGATGAATTTCCGGTTTTGGCTTTAGGCATTGTCGGTGCTACCCTATTGCCTATGGTAATTCCTCTTCTGAAAGCGAAGCGACAGCATTTCCTGGACAAATCAGCTAAGCCCTCATCTGCTGAAAGCATGGGAAAATGTTTAGAAATTATTTTGCAGATGTCTGAGTATTGGTCACTGTATGTGGTCAAAAAGGTAATGTTTTCTTTTGATTGATTTTGAATTGACTTATCATCTTTGTTCTTATCAAGTAAATCATTTCTATCCTTTTTACTTATTTCTTTCTTGATACCCAGTAACATTTTCTTGGGATAGCCTCTAGAAACTAACCTATTGGTTAGTTCATTGGCCTGTGTTTCAAACATACTTTTATCTGAGCAATTCCTAAGAGTTCTAACATATTGGCCCTTGGCAATGGCTTTAAAGACTCTGTTAGGATGGTTGCTCTTGGCATGTAAGATTGTGTTTTTCGCTGTGGGTTTGCGAAAAATACTCGTGGAGATGAAACCTTTGGTTTCTGAAATGTTACCTTTTAGATTAACATCTAGGTAATTGGTTGTATTAGGGTCGGTTTCAAACGTGAAACTGAGGCCTATATTGTTACTGTTTAAGTACTGAATGAATCTGGGGATCAAATTTGTATCACCTTGCCAGATTAGAATAAGGTCGTCTATGAACCTCTTGTAAAAAGTGATGTATTGTTTGTATTCATTTCTATCTCCATAGATGTGGGACTGCTCCCACCACCCCATATAGAGGTTGGCGTAAGAGGGGGCAAATTTGGCCCCCATAGCAGTCCCACATCTCTGGAGGTAGAAATTATTGTCAAAGCAAAAGTAGTTATGTGTTAAAAGAAAATTAGTTACCCGCAAAATAAAACTGCATTGTTCCTCCTCAAAATGTCCTGAATTTGTTAGAAAATGCCTAATAGCTTTTAGACCTTCTTTGTGGGGGATTGATGAATATAGTGCTTTTACATCTATTGTGACCCAAGTGTTCGTTGTTTTCCAACCCACATCTCTCAAAAGGCCCAATAGATGTTTTGTGTCTGATAAATGGCTTGGTAAGGTCAACACATAGGGCTGCAATATTGCATCCAGCCATTGTGAAAGTTTCTCTGTCAGAGAACCAATGCCACTGATGATAGGTCTCCCATGGACTTCTGTCCCAGGTTTGTGGATTTTGGGCAAGTGGTTAAAGATTGGTCTGACTGGGAATTTAACTTGTAGATATTTGTATGTTTCTTCATCATACATTCCTATCTCCCTTCCTTCATCTAGTAAGTCTAAAAGTTCAGACTCAAAGACATCAGTGGGGTCTTTGTTTAGCAAAATATATTGTTCAGTGTCCATTAGCTGTCGCCTTGCTTCAGTTTGGAATTGATTTTTGCTCATAACCACTATAGAGCCGCCTTTATCCGCGGCTCTAATCACTATGTCATTGTTATTTTGGAGCCTTGTAAGGGCTTCCTTTTCTTTTAATGAAAGATTGGACCTGCCCGAGTTAGAACTGCATTTGTTTGAGAGAGTGGTGAGATCATTCTCCACCCTTTTTTGGAAAATTTCCAAAATTTGACCCCTGTTTTGAATAGGGTAAAAGGAGGAGTTACCTTTAAATTTGGGTAAACTTGGGGTGTTTATAGGCCCCACTGCTCCCAAAGAATGCAATTCTTCTAAGGCTATTACGTCACAGTCTTCCTCAAATGTAAGGTGTGATGTGGTGGTTATTGTAGTGGTCCTATTTATACCAGTGTCAGACTCATCGTGTCAGTCCATTTTTGATCCCCAGCCACACTCGAAATTCCCATTTAGTTTGTTGTGCACTATCATCAGTGTCAATATTAATACTACTTATACACTTCTGATTGTGCCCAATTGTGACGTTTAAAATCTCTACATGTATATGATCATCACATATTTTAGGCATGTTGATTCACACCCCTTTGTGTACATAACACACGTCACGTGCACCCCCCCTTTATCTTTATTACCTTACGATTTCGAATACTAGAGCCCGCAGACATAATATTCTGCTTATACTACATCGCCTGACACTAGGGAGACGAAAATCTCTTCCTGCCTGACTAGATGGTACTAACGTTTTAGATACTATTCTACTTATTGCGTGTATCATCACGCCCCCTTCACTAACATCATCAGCTCTGTATGAGCTACACCCCCCCCGTAGCCATGACAACAAGGAGCCTTTGCATATTACAATGTTATGGTCCCATTACACACTGGGACTGATCGGGCAAATATGTAATTCATGTTGGGTCCTCAGCCTCTGTGAGCACAATCTGAGGTTTGTGTATATTGTGCTTATGATATTTTCAGCACTTTTATTTTATGGCGATCTGCTTTATAATCTCCTCCTCCTTGTTGACACTATCTGATTGCAATAACCCTTTTTACTCATATAAACTGGCCAATTATTTCTGTATAATAAACACATGTTTTTCCTTAAGTCTGGCTGTACCAGCTGATTGGTAATACAAAATAAGTAATATTACTGAGTATAAACTACATGTTTCTAAAGAAACGTCTTCTATGAACAATGGAACATACCATTATTTGGTAGCTCCAGGGTTTTCTGATGACTGCAATAAACCAAATGAACACATTTACATAATTCATTGACAAATACACACACTATAGTGATCTGTTGTCTTTGAGAATTGATTAAGTTGGTCCTTATTTATTTATATTTATATAGTTACAACACTAGTTTTTTCAAATGTATTTGTATTCATGTTAATTGTTTAAACCCCTCCCCCCTCCCTATTGTTATTTTGGTATGCTCCTCTTTTGGGGTGTGCGTTTTTTCTGATCTATGATTGGTCTAATTTAAATATGGCAGCTGAGAGTTTGTTTGTATAGCCTGATGAAACAGAGTATAGCACTGAGAAACGCGTTGCTGTTTTTTATCATCATAATACATTTTAATCCTTTTTTTAACTCTCCATTTGCTGCTGACTCATTACATTTTGTCCTTTGTGAAATATTCTCTGGACTTTTTTCACACGTTGTATTGCACCTCCGGACCTGCGGGTGGATTCCCATTGACTCCTGACCCTTTGGCATATTCTGACCACCAATATCTGGGCATCTCTGGACTCTCCCTGGCAAGACGAGGACTCCCATTGGCGATATCTTCTGCTGGTCTACCGGACGACGTGTGGTTCTGGACTGCTTGTACTGCACATCAGTGCTTTACTCTGTGTGAGTAGGATTTCATTCACTTTACCGCTCACCTCTGATGTTGTTTATGATCTACACTATGTGGCGCCCTCTATTCTGTTCCTCTTAGAAAAAAGTTAACAGCTCTATTACCTTACCAGCCCTTAAAAGGGCTTTTTGTGGGGCATGCCCCAAAAAAAATCAGCTCTTTTGCCTGTAAAAAAACACAATACCACCCCCAACATTACAACCCACCACCCACATACCCCTACTCTAACCCAAACCCCCTTAAATAAACCTAACACTACCCCCCTGAAGATCTCCCTACCTTGAGCCGTGTTCACCCAGCCGGGCACCGATGGACCAAAAGAAGACATCCGGAGCAGCAGAAGTCTTCATCCTATCCGGGCAGAAGAGGACATCCGGACCAGCAGACATCTTCATCCAAGCGGCATCTTCTATCTTCATCCATCTGACGAAGAGCGGCTCCATCTTCAAGACCTCCGGCGCGGAACATCCTTCTTCAACGACGACTACCCGACGAATGAAGGTTCCTTTAAGTGACGTCATCCAAGATGGCGTCCCTCAAATTCCGATTGGCTGATAGGATTCTATCAGCCAATTGGAATTAAGGTAGGTAAAATCTGATTGGCTGATTGAATCAGCCAATCAGATTCAAGTTCAATCGGATTGGCTGATCCAATCAGCCACAAGTAGTAAGAAGTGAATACAGCGCCAACAAGAGGCCAAGGGATAAATATACTCACAGAGAGATAAAAGAAGATTATTTAATGAACCATGTTAAAAAGCATCAGTAATAAAAGACTATATATAAAAAATGTAAAAAGCACATATAAATAAAATTACAAATACAGGAATATCTTACAGAAGCGGCTCAAAGGGCCAAAGCTGATAATTACAATAAAAACAGAGGTAATAACAGGTGATCAGTGTGAGTGGTACACCAGAATAAGAGTGTATACTAATAAAACAGAAATTAGAACAGAATTAGCCTAAGTACAACTATAACAAGTGCATCAAGCAAAAAACTAATAAACAATAGTACAAACAATAGTATTCAAAAATAGTGTTTCAAAAATAGTGTTCTAAAAAATAGAAAAATGCACTGCAGTGCAAAAAAGGGGGGTAGCAAAATAATTGTATAGATACGATCAAATAGTGAATGAGTGCAAATGGATATAAAAATGCTAGCTACTTAATCCAGTGAGGTTAAGATATAATTAAATAAAATACACAATATGCAATAACATAAAAATAAAATACACAATATGCAATAACATAAAAAATAAAATATAATCCAAAAAAGTGTTCAAAAAGTTGATCAACAAATGTTAGTGAAGAACAAAAATAAGTCAATTAAAACTAAAAAATGGAAAAAATGGGTGATGAAAAGCAAGGTGAAAGTAAGGAAATTGATTCCTTCCAATGTTAGTTACTTTAACAGATCCAAATTCCTGAGTGTGGTAGCTGAAGTAGCTGATTGGATCCTAGCACCTGTCAGCTGCTCCTATGGTATCCTAAAAAGTGTCCCTGTAAAAAAAGAAATTCACAACATAGTGTATCCAATATGAGAATGAAGTAAAGATTAAAGTAATACTTACCAATATGTCAACGCGTTTCTGCCCTCAAAAAAGGGCCTTTCTCAAGACTTAAGTCTTATTTTTGAAAACATAATTTATGTAAGAACTTACCTGATAAATTCATTTCTTTCATATTAGCAAGAGTCCATGAGCTAGTGACGTATGGGATACACATTCCTACCAGGAGGGGCAAAGTTTCCCAAACCTCAAAATGCCTATAAATACACCCCTCACCACACCCACAAATCAGTTTAACGAATAGCCAAGAAGTGGGGTGATAAGAAAAAAGTGCGACAGCATATAAAATAAGGAAATGGAATAATTGTGCTTTATACAAAAAAATCATAACCACCACAAAAAGGGTGGGCCTCATGGACTCTTGCTAATATGAAAGAAATGAATTTATCAGGTAAGTTCTTACATAAATTATGTTTTCTTTCATGTAATTAGCAAGAGTCCATGAGCTAGTGACGTATGGGATAATGACTACCCAAGATGTGGATCTTTCCACGCAAGAGTCACTAGAGAGGGAGGGAAAAAAATAAAGACAGCCAATTCCTGCTGAAAATAATCCACACCCAAAATAAAGTTTAATGAAAACACAAGCAGAAGATTCAAACTGAAACCGCTGCCTGAAGTACTTTTCTACCAAAAACTGCTTCAGAAGAAGAAAACACATCAAAATGGTAGAATTTAGTAAAAGTATGCAAAGAGGACCAAGTTGCTGCTTTGAAAATCTGATCAACCGAAGCTTCATTCCTAAACGCCCAGGAAGTAGAAACTGACCTAGTAGAATGAGCTGTAATCCTTTGAGGCGGAGTTTTACCCAACTCGACATAGGCATGATGAATTAAAGATTTCAACCAGGATGCCAAAGAAATAGCAGAAGCTTTCTGGCTTTTTCTAGAACCAGAAAAGATGAAAAATAGACTAGAAGTCTTTCGGAAAGACTTAGTAGCTTCAACATAATATAACAAAGCTCTAACAACATCCAAAGAATGCAATGATTTCTCCTTAGAATTCTTAGGATTAGGACATAATGAAGGAACCCCAATTTCTCTACTAATGTTGTTAGAATACACAACCTTAGGAAAAAATAAAAGAAGTTCGCAACACCGCCTTATCCTGATGAAAAATCAGAAAAGGAGACTCACAAGAAAGAGCAGATAATTCAGAGACTCTTCTGGCAGAAGAGATGGCCAAAAGAAACAAAACTTTCCAAGAAAGAAGTTTAATGTCCAAATGAATGCATGGGTTCAAAAGGAGGAGCTAGAAGAGCCCCCAGAACCAAATTCAAACTCCAAGGAGGAGAAATTGACTGAATGACAGGTTTTATACGAACCAAGTCTTGTACAAAACAATGAATATCAGGAAGATTAGCAATCTTTCTGTGAAAAAGAACAGAAAGGGCAGAGATTTGTCCTGTCAAGGAACTTGCGGACAAACCTTTATCTAAACCATCCTGAAGAAACTGTAAAAAAATTCTCGGAATTCTAAAAGAATGCCAGGTAAAATGATGAGAAGACACTAAGAAATATAAGTCTTCCAGACTCTATAATATATCTCTCTAGATACAGATTTACGAGCCTGTAACATAGTATTGATCACAGAGTCAGAGAAACCTCTTTGACCAAGAATCAAGCGTTCAATCTCCATACCCTTAAATTTAAAGATTTGAGATCCTGATGGAAAAAAGGACCTTGCGACAGAAGGTCTGGTCTTAACGGAAGAGCCCACGGTTGGCAAAAGGCCATCCGAAAAAGAATCCGTCCATGCTGGAGCTACCAGCAGAACAAACTAGCATTCCTTCAGAATCTTGGAGATTACTCTTGGAAGAAGAACTAGAGGCGGAGAGATATAGGCAGGATGATACTTCCAAGGAAGTGATAATGCATTCACTGCCTCCGCCTGAGGGTCCCGGGGTCTGAACAGATACCTGGGAAGTTTCTTGTTTAGATGAGAAACCATCATATCTATTTCTGGAAGTTCCCACTTTTGAACAATCTGAAGAAATACCTCTGGGTGAAGAGACCATTCGCCCGGATACAACGTTTGATGACTGAGATAATCCGCTTCCTAATTGTCTATACCTGGGAAATGAACCGCAGAGATTAGACAGGAGCTGGATTCCGCCCAAACCAGAATTCGAGATACTTCTTTCATAGCCAGAGGACTGTGAGTCCCTCCTTGATGATTGATGTATGCCACAGTTGTGACATTGTCTGTCTGAAAACAAATGAACGACTCTCTCTTCAGAAGAGGCCAAGACTGAAGAGCTCTGAAAATTGCACAGAGTTCCAAAATATTGATCGGTAATCTCACCTCCTGAGATTCCCAAACCCCTTGTGCCGTCAGAGACCCCCACACAGCTCCCCAACCTGTAAGACTTGCATCTGTTGAAATTACAGTCCAGGTCGGAAGAACAAAAGAAGCCCCCTGAACTAAACAATGGTGATCTGTCCACCGCGTCAGAGAGTGTCGTACAATCGGTTTTAAAGATATTAATTGAGATATCTTTGTGTAATCCCTGCACCATTGGTTCAGCATACAGAGCTGAAGAGGTCGCATGTGAAAATGAGCAAAGGAGATTGCGTCCGATGCAGCAGTCATAAGACCTAAAATTTCCATGCATAAGGCTACCAAAGGGAATGATTGTGACTGAAGGTTTTGACAAGCTAATATCAATGTTACACTTCTCTTGTCTGACAAAGACAGAGTCATAGACACTGAATCTACCTGGAAACCTAAAAAGGTTACCCTTGTCTGAGGAATCAATGAACTTTTTGGTAAATTGATCCTCCAACCATGATCTTGAAGGAACTGATTCGTATGAGATTCTGTTAAATGTGAAGACTGAGCAAGTACCAAGATATCGTCCAAATAAGGAAATACCAATACCCTGTTCTCTGAATACAGACAGAAGGGCACCGAGAACCTTTGTAAAAATTCTTGGAGCTGATGCTAAGCCAAACGGTAGAGCCACAAAACTGGTAATGCTTGTCTAAAAAAGAGAATCTCAGAAACTAAAAGTGATCTGGATGAATCGGAATATGCAGATATGCATCCTGTAAATCTATTGTAGACATATAATGCCCTTGCTGAACAAAAGGCAGGATAGTCCTTACAGCTACCATCTTGAATGTTGGTATCCTTACATAACGATTCAATATTGATAGATCCGGAACTGGTCTGAAGGAATTGACCTTCTTTGGTACAATGAAGAGATAGAATAAAACCCCAGCCCCTGTTCCAGAACTGGAACTAGCATAATTACTCCAGCCAACTCTAGATCTGAAACACATTTCAGAAATGCTTGAGCCTTTGCTGGGTTTACTGGGACACGGGAAAGAAAAAAATCTCTTTGCAGGAGGCCTTAACTTGAAGCCAATTCTGTACCCTTCTGAAACAATGTTCTGAAACCAGAGATTGTGAACGGAATTGATCCAAATTTCTTTGAAAAGAACGTAAACTGCCCCATACCAGCTGAGCTGGAATGAGGGCCGCACCTTCATGGGGACTTAGGAGCTGGCTTTGGGTTTCTATAAGGCTTGGATATATTCCAAAGTGAAGAAGGTTTCCAAACTGATACCGCTCCTGAGGATGAAGGATCAGGCTTTTGTTCCTTGTTGTGATGAAAAGGAACGAAAAACAATTATTAGACCTAAATTTACCTCAGATTTTTTATCCTGTGGAAAAAAAGTTCCCTTCCTTCCAGTAACAGTTGAGATAAAAGAATCCAACTGAGAACCGAATAATTTATTACCCTGGAAAGAAAGGGATAGCAAAGTTGACTTAGAAGACATATCAGCATTCCAAGTTTTAAGCCATAAAGCTCTTTTAGCTAAAATAGTTAGAGACATATACCTGACATCAATTCTAATGATATCAAAGATGGCATCATAAATAAAATAATTAGCATGTTATAGAATAATAATGCTATGAGAATTATGATCTGTTACTTGTTGCGCTAAAGCTTCTAACCAAAAAGTTGAAGCTGCAGCAACATCCGCTAAAAATATAGCAGGAGTAGAGACAGCCCCATTAACCTTAGGGATTTTGTCCCAAACTCTAATCTGTCAGATGGCACAGGATATAATTGCTTAAAACGTTTTAAAAGGAGTAAATGAATTACCCAAATTATTCCATTCCCTGGAAATTACTTCAGAAATAGCATCAGGGACAGGAAACACTTCTGGAATAACTACAGGAGATTTAAAAACCTTATTTAAACGTTTAGTTTTAGTATCAAGAGGACCAAAATCCTCTATTTCTAATGCAATTAATACTTCTTTAAATAAAGAACGAATAAATTCCATCTTGAACAAATACAAAGATTTAGCAGCATCAACCTCTGAGACAGAAACCTCTGAACCAGAAGAACCATTATCAGTATCAGAATGATGATGTTCATTTAAAAATTCATCTGAAAAAAGAGAAGTTTTAAAAGACTTTTATGTATACTAGAAGGAGAAATAACAGACATAGCCTTCTTAATGGATTTAGAAACAAAATCTCTTATGTTATCAGGAACACTCCGAGTATTAGATGTTGACGGAACAGCAACAGGTAATATAACAGTACTAAAGGAAATTTTATCTGCACTAACAAGTTTGTCATAACATTTAATACACACAACAGCTGAAGGAACAGATACCAAAAGTGATACACTTAGCTTTGGTAGCTCCAGCACCGGCAGCGATTTTCCTGAAGTATCTTCTGACTCAGTTGCAACGTGGAACATCTTGCGATATGTAATAGAAAAAACAACATATAAAGCAAAATTGATCAAATTCCTTAAATGACAGTTTCAGGAATGGGGAAAAAATGCCAGTGAACAAGCTTCTAGCAACCAGAAGCAATAAATAATAAGACTTAAATAATGTGGAGACAAAAGTGACGCCCATATTTTTTTAGCGCCAAATAAGACGCCCACATTATTTGGCGCCTAAATGCTTTTGGCGCCAAAATGACGCCACATCCGGAACGCCGACACTTTTGACGCAAAAGAACGTCAAAAATGACGCAACTTCCGGCGACACGTATGACGCCGGAAACAGAAAAAAATTTTGCGCCAAAAAAGTCCGCGCCAAGAATGACGCAATAAAATGAAGCATTTTCAGCCCCCGCGAGCCTAACAGCCCACAGGGAAAAAGTCAAATTTTTTAAGGTAAGAAAAAATGATTGATTCAAATGCATTATCCCAAATATGAAACTGACTGTCTGAAAATAAGGAATGTTGAACATCCTGAGTCAAGGCAAATAAATGTTTGAATACATATATTTAGAACTTTATAAAAAAGTGCCCAACCATAGCTTAGAGTGTCACAGAAAATAAGACTTACTTACCCCAGGACACTCATCTACATGTTTGTAGAAAGCCAAACCAGTACTGAAACGAAAATCAGCAGAGGTAATGGTATATATATAAGAGTATATCGTCGATCTGAAAAGGGAGGTAAGAGATTAATCTCTACTACCGATAACAGAGAACCTATGAAATAGACCCCGTAGAAGGAGATCATTGCATTCAAATAGGCAATACTCTCCTCACATCCCTCTGACATTCACTGCACGCTGAGAGGAAAACCGGGCTCCAACCTGCTGCGGAGCGCATATCAACGTAGAATCTAGCACAAACTTACTTCACCACCTCCATAGGAGGAAAAGTTTGTAAAACTGATTTGTGGGTGTGGTGAGGGGTGTATTTATAGGCATTTTGAGGTTTGGGAAACTTTGCCCCTCCTGGTAGGAATGTATATCCCATACGTCACTAGCTCATGGACTCTTGCTAATTACATGAAAGAAACACTATTTTTGAATACTATTGTTTGTACTATTGTTTATTAGGTTTTTGCTTGATGCACTTGTTATAGTTGTACTTAGGCTAATTCTGTTCTAATTTCTGTTTCATTAGTATACACTCTTATTCTGGTGTACCACTCACACTGATCACCTGTTATTACCTCTGTTTTTATTGTAATTATCAGCTTTGGCCCTTTGAGCCGCTTCTGTAAGATATTCCTGTATTTGTAATTTTATTTATATGTGCTTTTTACATTTTGTATATATAGTTTTTTATTACTGATGCTTTTTAACATGGTTCATTAAATAATCTTCTTTTATCTCTCAGTGAGTATATTTATCCCTTGGCCTCTTGTTGGTGCTGTATTCACTTCTTACTACTTGTGCATATTTTTTGGAGGTTGGTTAGGATCTCTGTTTGGATACAGCTTGGGGATTACCTTAGCGCTTGTACACTACCCCTTTTCACTATTGATCCAATCAGCCAATCAGATTGAGCTCGCATTCTATTGGCTGATCGGAACAGGAATAGACTCTATAAAAATTGACAAAATCTATGTAGAATAAATGCTCAATCGAGTCATGTAATGGATTAATACTGTTCCACTAGCTGCTGGTGTATCGTAGGTGCATGGGAGCCAGTATTGTATTAATAACAACACACTGATAGTTCTAAGTTTTAGCTTAATGGTATCGCTTTGATGCAGTGATCGTATACAATGAGTCAAGCCAGGCTTATAGAGTAGGTATTAGTGGTTCTGTAGTCATACGGTAATTACATTGAGTGTGTAACAATCCTGTTACAATACCAATACTTGCTGTTAGCTATAGTTAAAGTGAAGGTAAACTTTGATGAATGAAAACCTGTTTTTAAAAAAACTATTAAAAACAGGGGCACTTTCATTCATCAAAGTTTAGAAAGCAGCCGTTTTGATTAAAAACTTACCTCTCTTCTTTGCACAGCCAGAGCAGCTTCCCCCACCTGGAGATCCTCTCTTCACACGTCATCAATGACTAATCCTGCTTCCTCCAATCACGGTTTCCCCCCCAGGGTAGACATTGCCTGACGCCATGCCGTGATTGGAGGAAGCTGGATTAGTCATTGATGACGTGTGAAGAGAGAATCTCCGGGTGGGGGAAGCTGCTCTGGCTGTGAAAACAAACAAAGGTAACTTTTTAATCAAAACGGCTGCTTTCTAAACTTTGATGAATGAAAGTGCCCCTGTTTTTAATAGTTTTTAAAAAAAACGGACTTTCATTCATCAAAGTTTACCTTCATTTTAATTGCTGGTGTATCATGAGTGCATGGGAACCAGTATTGTACAAGAAACAACGCACTAATCATTTTAAGATTAGCCTGCTGGTATCGCTTTCACAAAGTACTTGAGTAATATAATTCAAGCCAGGCTTATTGAATTAGGTATTAGTGGTTCGGTAAATGTGGAGCCCTATCCCGGACTGTTGAAGACATTGGCAGCGGCCTTCATCTTGTCTTTCAATTCCCCCCCCCCCATACCCAGGGTAAAGCAGTCAACATTGTACTGCGGTAATAAACGCATCAAGCACTGCTCAATATATTACATAGCTGTTAGCAACCTACCTACTGTTCTACTCATGGAGGGCTATTACTATACTGTCCAAATTATGTTGGAGGACCTGGAGACAAAGCTATGCAACAAAATGGTTGATTTACTTTCATTCCTGAGGACAGGGGATGACATGCCTGATCAATCCTCTCAAAGAGGTAGCAGTGTCAGTGCTCTAGTCCGATGCGAGGGCTGACCACAAGAAAAGGAAGCATGAGGGTGAGTCCCCTGTGGAGACCCCATCACAGAAAGCTGCACAAATGCCATCACCACATGCCAGCGACTCTAGCAGCAACTTTGGACTTGCACTTGCTTCGGCAAATGTGGCCGATCTGCAGAGGCAAGTTGTTGGTCATCCTGAGAGTAGGGGGCATCCAAAGGAAAGGGACATATAACTTTCAGGTTCTTCTCCTTGTAAGCACAAAACCCCTACGGACATCCTAAGTTATCACCCCATGTGGAGACCGGGATGAGAATTCCCAATGCACAAAGACAAAGTGAGACTGCTCTTCTATTCAGAGGCTCATCACCTGCCATTCTTTGAATCCAGGGACACATCTTTATTGCCTCCTGACCATATTAAACCTGTCTGGGGGAAAGGAGGGGTATATCCTTTTTGTCCCCAATTTATGACTCTTATTCATCAATTGATCTGTTTTTTTTCCCTCTACAGTACCTCCTCATACATTCACTTGCAGGCTCAGCTCCAGATCGCTACCACTGGTGTGGGATAGATGGGGATTATTGTATGGTGCATCCTAGTTAAAAGATATTTTGTGAGTTTGTACCTACAATAGATCAGTGGTAAGTGTGACCAGTAATATTTCTGTATATCCACTTTTGAACTTATGATCATAGATACATAACATAGCTCCCTAAAGACTCTACTGTTCAGGGATGCATACAACCTATGCTAACCTTACTTTATACCAGTTCCACTGGTTAAAAAATTATACATAGAGTTATGCATTATCGACAATGACGATTGGTGGAGATCTATAATATAAACCCATTACAATATCCCCTGCTGTCAATTTTAGAACAATCCATTGCTTCCAAGCTATACCTATCATACCAGTTCCCCTCATATACTCCCTACCGTTTAGATTTTACATATGGTAAACCCTCGCTTTTCAATAGCTCTTTTTAAAATTACATTATAGTGGTGCTTGTAATGTATCTCAATAAATAACTGAAATGCTTCTAAGTTAATATTCGGTTTTGGGTTCTAAATGCATAGAAAACAGAGACCTCAGCTTATGTTAGACCATCAGTCTCAAAAGGTACTACCTCCCATGTTTTAAATTTCCCTCCTTACTGGGGTCTACCCTTCCCTAAGATCTACCCCAAACCCTTCATTTTCACTGTTACTTACTGTCCTAAAATGTTATAATATAGTTAGCCAACTTTCGAGTATTATATTTCGCATGCTTTCTCTCTCTATGTATTAAAGGGACATAAAACCCAAAAATGTTCTTTCATGATTCAGATAGAGAATACAATTTTAAACAACTTTACAATTTACTTCTATGATCTAATTTGCCTAATTATTTAGATATCCTTTGTTGAAGAAATAGCAATGGACATGGATGAGCCAATCATATGAGGCATCTATGTGCAGCCACCAATCAGCATCTACTGAGCCTATATAGATATGCTTTTAAACAAAGGATATCAAGAGAATGAAGCAAATTAGATAAAAGAAGTAAATTGGAAAATTGTTTAAAATTGCATACTCTTTCTAAATCGTGAAAGAAAAAAAGATGGGTTTCATGTCCCTTTAAAGTCCGAGAGTGATCACTACAAACGCTAGTCTCCCTAGCCTTCACACCATAAGCCTAGTCAGGTCCATGAGTGACCTTCTGAGTACTGTAAGGAATATTTGCTAAATTATAAAAAATGAGGTTTCATTTCTATGGGGTCAATTTAGTAATGTGCGAGTGGACATGATACGATGTAGCGTATCATGTCTACTGCACATCAATAAATGCCGACAGCAGCATACACTGTCAGCATTTATCATTGCACCAGCAGTTCTTGTGAACTGCTGGTGCAATGCCGCCCCCTGCAGATTCTCGGCCAATCGGCTACTCGATCGGGTTGATTTCTGTCCACCGCCTCAGAGCAGGCGGACAGTTTATGGAGAAGCGGTCTTTAGACCGCTGCTTCATAACTACTCTTTTTGGCGAGCCTGATATCTCTAATTTTATTTTTGACTCATTAACCAGATATGGTTCATGATGCTATTCTTTTATGCATATTTTACTTTTGGCTATTGTTGTCATTTTAATATTGTCTGTTTGACATTCCTTTACATTGTACTGTGTTATTGAACCTACTCTCCTCATATATATTCCTTTACATTGTACCGTGTTATTGAACCTACTCTCCTCATATATATTCCTTTACATTGTACTGTGTTATTGAACCTACTCTCCTCATATATATTCCTTTACATTGTACCGTGTTATTGAACCTACTATCCTTATCCTTATATATATAATCCTGATACAGGGTAAATATTTTTAGTTTTTGCTCTTCTGTCTTTTCTTTTCTTTTTCCAGATATGTTTTGTCTTATACTATAATGGTTTGGAAAAAACATGTAATGTATGTCTACAACCACTATGTAAGAACAGGCATTACAGATTGTAATATATAAAAACCTCAATAAAAGACTGTAAAAAAAAAAAAAAAACGTGAGCAGAAGGATTGGAATCAGCCCCAACATACATAAAATATCAAATATTGGTCCTGATGATCTAAATATTGCTGGTAATGTGAAAAATTGCTGGATAATTTTTTGGAGCATTATATTTTAATGTACGAACTTCTCTTTCCCATCAAGCACCTTGCATAGAGAGATAAATAGCTCTCAAGATAGAGTTTGCCTTTATGAAATTATTTAAGGGGCTTTGTAGTACTGATGAGACTTTTTCGATAATTTTACAGAGTATTTGAGATCATAAGACCCCCGACAGTTCACCAAATTAGATATATATGTTTTTGCTTTAATAGCTATAGCTATTGTTTACTAAGTCTATCAGAAGTTTTGTTTCTATATAGGTAAAAAACAAAACTCTTTAGGAAAACTTTTCTGATTTCATGCGGTAAATTCAAAATAAATCATTTTTTACATAAAGCTATTTTAATTAATTGTGAAGATAGGAGTGGTGGTGAATTGTTTTATGCAATTAAATGGAGTTGTTATTCACTTTTGTAGATCTAAAAAAATTAAAGATTTCAGTTGACACATGGTGAACAGATACATTGGGCTTATTTGCAAATAATTAGCATTGCATTTTGTAGTCATTATTTGTAACTGAACTCTAAGTAGAATTATTTGTATTATGTTTTTTTTTAAAAGTTATCCTTTGTATTATCAGTAGAAGATGTTTCTGTAGAGTCCTATTCTTTTTTGGTTTCTCTTACACCTGGCAACTTGGTATCCTTGGTTACCACACGATTTCACTTTGGCTTCCTCTTAATTTTTGCCTTCTCTTCATGATTACTATGGCAACGTCTAGTTTATTTTTGATAGTACCATTTGTGTATTTGAGCAATTTTACTTTTTTTTTTTTTTTTATTATTGCTGGTGCCATCTTTCGATGCTACCCACAAAGAAGGTCATATTTATATGACTGGAACGTCTGCTTCACAGTCACGATAATAGCAAATTATATCTTTTTGAACATTATGCTCACATCATACACTTTTAATTTAATATAACCTGATACAAACTTATTACTTTAAGAATAAAATTTTCCTGCCACACTAAATAAAATAAATTTATACTTCTTCTTGGACTGTGACTTAAAAATATTATTCTATTTATGCCAAGAAATAGAATATTGAGATAGCTTTGATATACTTTAGTCTACAATAAAGAAAAAGACATGAAAAATGTAAGGTATTTGTTCTGGTTTGCTGTCATATTCCTGTTTAAAAGGATCGCTGTGTTAAAACAGTATTTTTGAAGCAAAAAAACTGAGAATTTGCATACCTAATTTGCATATCTTACCCACAATTCTCTCGTGCATTGGAAACATTGCATATAAAGAATTTCTGGGGGAAAGCAAGCGGGGATACTTGCTTAGATGTACTAATTTCCTATGCAAATATTTACATTGATTTAAAAAAGAGTAAAACTGGGATTGTGTACAGGGCATGAGTAGATAATGGTATAGAGATTATTATATAACATTTATCCCTATAGTAAAAAAGAAAACAGCCTAGATTCAATAAAGCTAATTAAAATAAGCTGCTACTGTGTAATTTATCTGACCTGCAAATTCCCATGTGGGATTCTTAAAACTAAAACTTTTTTTTTCTACTTGTTAAGCAGCATTTCAAACTATTTGCTGTACCTTAAAGGGACACGAAACCCCATTTTTTTCATGATTCAGAGAAAGGATACAATTTTAAACAACTTTCCCATTTACTTCTGTTATTACATTAACTTCATTATTTTGGTTTCCTTTTTTGAAGGAGCAGCAATGCACTACTGTGAGCTAGCTGAACACTTTGAGTGAGGCAATGACAAGAGGCATATAAGTGCAGCCACCAATCAGCAGGTAGTTCCCAGTAGTGCATTGCTCCTCCTAAATCTACCTTGGTATATTTTTCAACAAAGGATAAAATATCAAATCAAATCAAATTAGATAACAGCGATAAATTGGAAAGTTGTGGGCTCAATCTAAATAGTTAATTTACTGTCCCATTAAAATACCAGTAAATACAGTAGATTGGCATATTCGGAGAAAAAGACAAGGCAAATCTACTACTTAAAGTTATGTCTATTTCCACTCCTCCTGTATCATGTGACAGCCATCAGCCAATCAGAAATGCATATAAGTATATTCTGTGAAATTCTTGCACATGCTCAGAGTGACTCAAAGTGTAAATATAAAAAGACTGTGCACTTTTTGTTAATGGAAGTAAATTGTAAAGTTGTTTAATATTACATGTTCTATCTGAATCATGTAAGTTTAATTTTGACTTGAGTGTCCCTTTAATCATGATATTTAATTCTGACTTGTGTGTCCTTTTAAAACGTATATACAATCTCAGCATACTTTCTGTTAAGATGTCTCTTAATAGAATGAAGGGCAAATAGTTATTTATATTCTTTTGAAATTAGCTTGAAATTCTCTTTTATACCAATGTTCAGACATAGGGGCCAAAATAACAATATACAAGCGAACATGATCCGCTGTAGCGGATCATGTCCGCTGCACATCGATAAATGCCGACAGCATATGCTGTCGTCATTTATCATTGCACAAGCATTTCTTGTGAAATGCTTGTGCAATGCCACCCCCTGCACATCAACCCGATCGGACTGATTGCTGTCCACCGCCTCAGAGATGGCAAACGAGTTAAGGAGCAGCAGTTCTTCAGACCGCTGCTTCTTTACTCCTGTTTCCGGTAAGCCTGAAATCTCGCACGGAAACAGCTGCATTCGGGCCTTAGTAAATTGGCCCCATATTCTATATAAATGCTGGACTAACAGATACCAGCTTGGTGATGTTTGGAGGGGAACGTGCAAGATGAACAAAAGTTTAATTTATCCATTATTTCATAAATAACATTAATGGTCTAAAATTGATGTCTTGGAACATTTGTCATTACTCTACAAATGTAACAATAAATGTGATAGTGGGTGACAAAAAAACAACAAATCTAAACAGGTTGTCAATAAATGATCCAAAGATCTAAAAAGATATGTCCAATATGTGATGTAATCAATTCCGGTGGTCTTGAGAATAGCCTCAAAGTGAAAAAAATAAAAGACTGTTATGTACCAAATGGTATAGAGAGTGTTTTCGACCGTATCTGACTCACATGAGATGGAGCTATAGTAAGCGTGTTCACTGCGCACACCTGCTTTTATACTGGCAGGCAAACAGTGTCCCAATGCCTTTAAGAAATTCAATTTATTAAAATATATAAAATATGATAAAATCATCCAATACACCAAAATACATATGTATAATCAGAGTGCTTTTTAGGAACAGTTAATACCAACTGCGAGCGGTTCACTCTAAATGCGGATACAGGGCAGCGTTCACACTGCTCTCGATCTCTACTCCCAAAACCTGCAGGGTATACACTCCTCCTCTGATAAGGTTGGGTATATGCGGATGTGTCCCTTTTTGGTAATAAAACTGTTTTTTTATCTTCTATTTTGCAGTTATTAAAACATCTATATTTTAATATATGATAAACACAAATTTGGAGCAGCGGATGTAAAAGTTAAAAAAATAACTTTTATTAGCAACAAACTTTAAAATACAATGTCAGAAATCATGAGGCCAGTGCAGCACCGGTCTTACGAGTTTCATCTTGCGCCTTCCTCATAGACCGTGCTGCACTGACCTGGCAGCCTCATTTTAAACACATGTATTCCTGTGATGTCATATGTTTCAAAAAATTTAACTATTTACATTCTCACTTCTATAACTTTGACACAAACCATTTTATGAACTAATGTTAGACATTCATTTTATCATCTCTGTGTTATTTTTCATAGGTAATGTGAACATAGGAATTTATATATAAAAACAATGTGGCTTTATTGTTAAAAACTTTATTCTACCTCAATCTGCTCATTTTGAATTCTATTCACATTACCTATGAAAAATAACACAGAGATGATGAAATTAATCTCTAACATTAGTTCATAAAATGGTTTGTGTCAAAGTTATAGAAGTGAGAATGTAAATAGTTAAATTCTTTGAAACATATGACATCACAGGAATACATGTGTTTAAAATGAGCCTGTCAGGTCAGTGCAGCACGGTCTATGAGGAAGGTGCAAGCTGCAACGCGTAAGACCGGTGCTGCACTGGCCTCATGATTCCTGACGTATTTTAAAGTTTGTTGCTAATAAAAGTTACTTTTTAACTTTTACATCCGCTGCGGCTGCTCCGAATTTGTGTTTATTATACTTATCCAAGGCTGGGAACCTGTAAAGCGGTTTGCGCACGGATGTTTTATTTGAAAGTGGGTGTTGCCTAACTGAAGCGTGGAGATGCTGAGAAAGCAAGGAGCATCGAGGATAGAAGAGGATACCTTAATGCATATCGGAGACAGAGGCTAGCCCTATGGAAATGGAACATAAAAGGCAGTAAGTTGTTTGGATTATATCTGCCGTTGTTTTACTGTGTGGGGGCCACTGTGTATGCAGCAGTTAGGCTTGGCTGTATTAAGCAGTATTCTGGGCACTGATGCACTGTTTGAAAGGGTTTTTGGCTAATGTTGTTATTTTAATATATGGTTTGTAGTTGAGTACAGCATACAGAACATTGTACTAATTAAAAATAAGCAATATAAGACATTTGCTTTAGAGTTATAACAACTAATAATATAGGATTCCTTATGTCTACTGAAAAGTAAATTAATAGAGCAATGATGTTTTTTATTTTTTGTTCTGCCCTAGGCACTGATAATATGCTGCTCGCTACACCCACCAATTTATTTTATATTTCTGTTATATATTTCCACAGATGGAAACAAGAGAAATACGGAATGCATGGGCAACCCTATTGGATAACCAAGCTGCACAATGCACATTACTAGAGCATGACAGGCAAAAGGCACAACTGGTTCTTTATACCTTCCCTTAAGTGTACTGCATGTACAAACCCAGGGCGAGGAATATTGTCAGGTGAGGTGGGGTTCTGCCCGGCTGGGTGAAGACAAGGTAGGGAGATCTTCAGGTGGGTAGTGTTAGGTTTTTTTAAGGGGGGTTTGGGTGGGTTTAGAATAGGGGTATGTGGGTGGTTGGTTGTAATGTTGGGGGGTGGTATTGTGTTTTTTCTTTACAGACAAAAGAGCTGTTTTCTTTGGGGCATGCCCCGCAAAAGGCCCTTTTAAGGGCTGGTAAGGTAAAAGGGCTTTGAACTTTTTAAATTTAGAATAGGGCAGGGACATTTTTTTATTTTGGGGGGCTTTATTATTTTATTAGGGGGCTTAGAATAGGTTTAATTAGCCTAAAAATCTTGTAATTTTTTTTAATTTTTTGTAATTTAGTGGGTTTTTTTTTTGTAATTTAGTTTAGATTATTTTATTGTATTTTAGTTTAGATATTTGTAGTTTATTTAATTTATTGATAGTGTAGGTGTATTTGTAACTTAGGTTAGGATTTATTTTACAGGTAAATTGGTAATTATTTTAACTAGGTAGCTATTAAATAGTTATTAACTATTTAATAGCTATTGTACCTAGTTAAAATAAATACCAAGTTACCTGTAAAATAAATATAAACCCTAAAATAGCTACAATGTAATTATTAATTACATTGTAGCTATCTTAGGGTTTATTTTATAGGTAAGTATTTAGATTTAAATAGGAATATTTTAATTAATAATATTAATATTAATTAGATCTATTTTAATAAGAATTTAGTTAGGGGTGTTAGCGTTAGATAGGGTTATTATACTTAATATATATATATTATAATAACGATATTAACTATATTAACCCTAATATAATTAGGGTTAATATAGTTAATATATATAATATAATAACTATATTAACTATATTAACCCTAATATAATTAGGGTTAATATAGTTAATATAGCTGTCGGCGGTGTAGGGGGATTAAATTAGGGGTTAATATTTTTAAAATAGATGGCGGCGGTGTAAGGGGCTCACTTTAGGGGGTAGGTAAGATAGATGGCGGCGGGGTAGGGGCTCACTTTAGGGGGTAGGTAAGGTAGATGGCGGCGGTGTAAGGGGCTCACTTTAGGGGGTAGGTAAGATAGATGGCGGCGGGGTAGGGGCTCACTTTAGGGGCTCACATTATATAGAATGTCTAGATATCCTATAGAATGCCTTTCCTGTTTACTAATAGAATAGACAACAGAGAGGACGTTTTATAAACAAATTGAAACTTGTGAAACCCAAACTCATTTCAAACAACCTAAATGAAAGAAAATTCTACTGATTAACATTGCATCGTTGTTTCAGTCATCTCAGATAAGAACAATTTATTAAAAAATGCATCCTTAAAGTCTTCTATATAGTCTTCTATTTATTGCAGCACTCTGAACTTGAATGACATTTAATACAGATGAGAAAATTGGATTAACAAACTGGTATCTGAATCCTACTACATTTTATTCATGAACTGGTATCTGAAACCTACCATATGTTTTTATTGAACACTTTGCTTTTTAGTGCACCTTGCAACAGTACCCTGTGGCTTTTATATCCCTTGAAACCCTCCAAAAATGAATAACGCTTCTCAAGATGAGGACAGAATGTGTTTTTTACATTATTGAAAGTGTTTTCACCTAAAAGAAGACCATCAATAATTGTCATTTTATTGCTGCGATAATTAAAGGGGCATTGTATTCAAAATGTAATTCATGGTAAATGAAGTGATGAAAATTAAACACTGTAGAAGGTTCAAATTTTAGGCAAAATAGATTTTACTTCATACATTGCCTAAAATGAACCAGGCATTCTATAGAATGTCTAGACTACAGAATGTATAAAAATTATTTATTAAATACATTGCCTGAATTTCACAATTTGCCTGTAACATATGCAGTATACATATATATATATATATATATATATATATATATATATATATATATATATATAAAAAATAATTTTTGTTGTTTAAAAAGGTAGATAATCCCTTTATTACCCATTTCCCAGTTTTGCATAACCAACACAGTTATAATAATATACTTTTTACCTCTGTGATTACCTTGTATCTATGCCTCTGCAAACTGCCCCCTTATTTCAGTTCTTTTGACAGGCTTGCATTTTTAGCCAATCAGTGCCTTATATAAATAATCTTTGATGAATCCTTACAGCCCTAATTCTCAGTATTGTTGTACAGTAGGGTGTATCTTTATTGAAAAATTCTACTTTAGACAATAATTTTAATTTTATTTGGGTTTGCTGCCCCATAGATACATCTCTGTGAATGTTAATGTTAATATCCTTTAACTGTAACATCACAAACCCAGGCAATAGGCTAAGTATGCAAATACTATGGGATCCATGTAGTAAACCGTCAATTTACTCAACATTTGAGATGCAGATAAACTCGCTTTAACCGGCATCGAGATAAATTATGTCCCCTATCCGATGTACTAAAAAACCTCTCAGAAAATGTTGTGTCTAATCCGCTGCAAGCAGTGGTGGATGATTGATAACTTTGATGCCTTGCTCGCTGTGATTAATCTAATGTACTATTCTGTCTGGTGAATTGTAAGGCCAATTATTCCCACATGACCTGCAAGTTGTCACAAACATCATAATAGTAACGGGAATAGAAGTCAGCTCATAAAAAACTGACAACTTTTGTGCAAATGTCATATATATATAGCTGAATTGTTGATAAACATTGGTAGCTGCGGGATTTCTTGAAAAATATAATTCACCATTATGGCTTCATCTGGATCTGAATCACAACCTACAAAATCAAAGAACCCACATTTTTCTCACCAGCAGATAGTGGTTCTAATTGATATGATTCTAGATTCATATGACTATTCCCTGGTTGTCGTGTAAGACATGAAAATTTTGCATGATGTAAGATAATCTGGAAAAGAATAAGTGATGCCGTTAGTGCCTAGGGTCCAGGCAAAAAGGATGTCGACCCAATCAAAAAAAGGTATAACAACATAAAACGTATTGCCAAAGCCAAATTAGCCAAAGAATAAAATTCTACCCGTGCTTCCAGGGGTGGACCAGCATATGTCATGGACTTAACGGATTATGAACAGAAGCTTGTCCAGCGGCTAGGCCTTGAGGTCATAACCGGTATAACTGACGACTGTGACAGTGACATGAGAGTTACATTTAGGGGTCGATTTATCTAAGCCATTCTCCTTTAATTCCGTCCAGAATATCGCATACGACCTGATTGTCATATTTATCACAGCACTCTGCGCCTATAATTGCACAAATCTGAAAGAAAATTCTTCGCACTCCGCTTGCGCACGGGCGCGCTCCCGACAGCCCTAATACACATTGGATACAGACGTAATTTTAGATGCAGACATAGAAATACGACTTGTTTGGAATTCATCATTGCTTTGCGCCGATAGGGAACTGAAATTTCAGCTTCAATTGCGTGTTGTATATTTCGCCATACAGACTGAGGCGAACACCATTATAATACATGCTTTTACATCTTGTGATGCAGTACTTTCTTCTTTTAACTAATTTTTCAAAGGCTCAGCGACAAAAAGAGACTGTTATTGCAAGAAATGTGCGCTTCCACGGGCGCATATGGGTACCAACAGTTTTATATATATATATATCGATATATTGATATATTTATTTTTGTGATCTTCAATTATCAACATATGGCAAAAACAGCACAGAAACATTATATAATATATATAAGCTAAATAGTTACCTAAAAACGCTTTTTTAATAATCAAAACATTGCGGCTTAAATATTTATAGGGATGTACTGTGATAAATAGGGAGTAAATGCTTTTGCCGGCAGGCAAAATTTATCATTATTATGCCCCAGCTCGCCTGCGCAAAGTTATGTCTATTTTTGTGATAAATTCAGGCGCACATGTGCTCTTCTCCGGAGGCGAGCTGGGGCGCAGTTATAGGCGAAGCACATACAGAGTTCGCCTAGCCTTTGATAAATCTAGCACTTAGTAATCACAAATTGATGTGAACATTTCTATAAATAGTTTATATTCATTTTTAATTCAAGTAAATATTTTTTTATAATTTATATACCATTTGCATATTAATTTATTGCATCTAAGCTATGTTAAAGTACTGTACGTCTTCTACTCCGATTTGAATCAAACGGATAATTAACAAATAAAGAAGTGTTTCCATGGCTTACTCAATCAATAAAGTAAGAAAATAAAGAGGTTTTACCTTTTTTATATAGGCGTCTTTGTTGTACCTCCTATTGTTTTGTAATGTGCTCACCACCTAAAAGGTGCCAAGGCAAAATAAATGAAACGTATTGAGAGGATATATTGATTTATTAGTAACTTTGGATTATTGCGAAGTTGATGTCGAACAATGCTTTTTTCATTACAAAAAAATGGTGGGATTGAGGAGTGGCAGACAAGTTTTCCGCAAAAACACTCGCAGGGGCAGCCCTCATTGAATTCTATAAAAAGAATTACACTGGGATTTAAGAGGAAATTTTATATATGTCCATAGAATGCCCATTTTATGAAAAAAAAACAATTGCACTTTGTATTTTGTACTTTTAAGTACAAATTTCTTGCTGTTTTTTGCACTTTCAGTGTACTTAAATTACGATTGACGCTGTGCAAAGTTAATACAATTAATACAATTTATTCCGGTGTAATTTACCTACAAATGTTATTTTTGTAACATTTTGGTTACGAATTTTGATGCACCTTAACAATGCAATTTATTTCCAGCATAATTAAATACAAATAATTTTGTAACCTATGCATCTCCTTTCTATATGAAAATACAGTATACGTCCCTTAGACACCCTGTTTTAAGGGTAAAAAGTGTCTTTATATCATTCCACCAGGGAAATAGACGGATGGTGATCATTCTTATAGAATCTCACAAACCTAGGGATATTTTTAGAATCAGGGACTATAGTAAAAAAAAAAAAAAGTATTAGAATGTACTGCAGAGTTTTTGAATCTGCAGACACATCAGTATAGGGAAAAGCCTCCAATAGTTAAAAATGTAGCTGTACCTATTTTATTTATTAAACCAGATATACAGATACAGTTTATAAAGACCACAGAATGATACTGTATCTACTATAAAATAATCTCTTTCTCAGTGTGCTGTGCGAGCCTGCTGCTCTGATTGCTTTAAGCATTAAAGCTTTTGGCTGTAGCCTTTCTCAAGATGCCCAATTAAGCCCAATTAAGTCCCTACATAGTTTTAATTTGTCCAGTTCCCATTTTAATTGGCTCAAAGGAGATTGAGTTTTGCCAGAGCTTAAAATGGCAAAATATTGACATGTATTTATCTGTCTAATATATTTTGTGTGATTGTGTAACAAATATTTTCCACAAAGCTTACTCAATTTCAGTTTCTTTTTTTTTTTGTCTTGTCAAATCTTATGCATGAAGAAGCATAAAATAAAGTATAACTTTAGTTATTTCTGACTCTGGTGTATGAAAACTGTCAAAAATTATATATCATATAGTGAACTATTTTAAATTTCCTTGTAATCTTTCTTTTGTTTCTGTAACAAAATATATTTGCAATTTGTGTTTAAATTATTTTTTGAAATGTAATGTAAAGCTTAAGATCTGATCAATGACACTGTAAATAAACCTATTTTTTGTACTTTATGTTCTGTTTTGTATCAGTTAGTATAAAAATAAAGATTTAAATGGTATCATAGAGAAGTGCTCAACAAGACAGAAAACCCTAAATTATTTGTTCTATGATAATTATGCAGAGCTCACAACTATCCCACATATTACAAGTCATGTTTTGGAAGTGTCAGGGAACAGATCCAAAGGTAGGTTTTACTCAACAGTCTGGAACAATCATGAGATATCTGCTCCATCTGTTTATCCCACAATCAGGAGGAGTGGGAGTATGTTGAATATGTTGCAGAAGTCTATAAACTTGTACCAAGAAAGGCACCGGTTGCAGTTTGACATAGGAATCAATGTGTGTTGAAGATGGCACTCTTTCTAGTGGGAATGCTAAGCATAACACAAATCTAGTATGGCAAGTGACACAATTTATAATGTTTACACCAGAAATAATATGACCATGGAAGGGTGCCAAAATGAACACAGGAAGATATTTTTTTTTGTTAGACTAACACTTATTGCTTGGTTATTCTTTTGAGATGATAATTTCAGTCTCCCTACTCTGGTTTGACCTTGGTCTGACTTCTGAAATATGATTAATGCCTGATCACTTGCTTTGTTGCTGGTTTTTACTGACCTGACTGTGGATATTTGGAACTGTGCTTCTGACTTTTATTTATATTTTTTCCTTGTGTACTGTTGCCCAATCACCTCCTGGCTTCTGACGTTGGTCTACACTCTCAGATCATTTTGCACAATTGATTCCTGTGACTATCAAAGGTAACTATCTTTTACCATTAAATGTCCCTCCCACAGTTTAGGACAAATATACTGGCTTCCTGAGCAAAACTTACCCTGCACAATCCCACCCATGGTACGTCCAAGACTCTGCCTAATAAAAAACATGGCCATGGCCCTCAAGTCTCCCAGTCCCTGAGGGTCTGCTGAAATTATTGGATGGTGTTCTTATACTTTCTGGCACAACCTCATTTAACCTAAATGTTCTTTTCACATAAGTTAACTTTCTTACTCATCCTATCAAAGGTATACAGTCCAACCAGGAAATTCAAGGTGATTCTCTGAGCAGGGGATAGCAGTTCTCACACTTATGTTTCAGCCATTCCAGATCACGGAACTTGGTATTTCAGCTGTATATAAATCCAATTGAATATTATCTTTTTTTGTATGACAATCACCACTGGGGAAACCAGATTTAACATCTTCTAGATTTAACATGGCTGCACCTCATTAACAAGTCCAAAACTATACTAAATGATAAGAAAAGTCTTTTTATTGGGGACTTATTCAGAAAATTCCCCTCCGTGAAAGTTATAAGTTGGCTAAATGTTGCAGGCCAGTAGCTGGTGGAAAAACCAAGGTATAGATATAGGTTCAGTTGTGTTTATTTCCAGGTTTTTTTTTTTATTTTTATAACATTTATTTATTTACCAAAAGCAAAAATAAATGCCTTACAATTCGGCTTATCTTTCACCTCGCAGGGTATACCAAAACATAAATTTAGCCCAACATTTTAGGCTCACATTTCACCTCGCAGGGTGCTTACATTGATTTTACAGTAGTAGGGTACTAATTCATATAGATTAGGTCTTAACTTATAAATCAGCCTCCTGTATTCAAATGTATTTTTGCCTATCTACTTAGACTCTACCTCCTCAATCATTCAAGTAGCCATCTGATACTCTGCAACTACAAAGGAAACCCTTCTTGTAGAAAATTTAATATTACAGGGGTAGCTGAATTGTCTATAATCTTCCTCAAATCGTATGTCTTACTTTTGGTCTTTTTTTCTTTATGATATACTCTAACTACAAACAATACAAATACATATATATAAATAATAATAAAAAAATAAAAAATAAAAAAAAACACATATATAATTAAAACCAACTCCTCTCCCCCACTTCCCTCCTCCCGAATTCTTCATGGTTCTCTTTATACATAATCATGTTGCCAGATGTTGATATTTATTTAACAAGGTTAACTGTTGAAATGTCTGCGAATCCTGAAGTGGAGAGATTATTTGTCTTTGTATATCACATGAATGGGATAATAGAAACTTCTCCCATTTTATCATATATGAGTTTATTTTACTCTCCAGGAAGATTAAGTGGTCTTTAAAATCTAGTGTCATTTGAAGTAACATTTCCTTTGCGAATGTAGCTATACTAGGTGCGTTCTTTGCTTTCCAAATTCTGAGAATTAGTTGTCTCGCTACCAAGATAGCTGTGTTAATTAGTTGTTTATTGCAGATTTCTGTCTGTTGTGCAAGAAATATTATTAATTCTAGGCTTAACTTTATTTTATTCGGTATAAATTTGTTTAGCCAATATTCTACCTTACACCAAAAATTATATATTTTAGGACAAGAAAAAAAGGCATGTATCAAATCGGTGTCTAGGGCACTACATCTTGTACATTTAATAGGTTGCACATTCTTCCACCTCAACATCGATCGAGGAGTAAGATATGCTCTGTTTAATAATTTAATATGGGATTCTCTGAATGAGATCTCTCGGGAGAAGTCTGTGATCAGCACTACACTTTTCCTAAAACAATCTAAATTAATCTCCCCGACATCTTCACACCACTTCGCATGGAGTATTCTAATTTTGGCTTTAGCCTGTAAGGACATAATAGTTCTATACATGTAGGAAATGGAATGATTCCCTGAACCATAAATTCTAATAAATGTGTCTATGTCTTTCACATTATTTGGGCTTTCCGCTGTTAGATTATTACTATCAATAAAATGTCGTACCTGTAAATACGCATAGAATTGCCTTTTATCCAACTTAAATTCTTTGGCCAGGAGTTCAAAAGGTTTAACAGTCATTGTTTGGTAATCAATTAGCTGGGTGATCCATACTAGTCCTTTCCTAGTCCAATCACTAATACACTTGATTCCATCCCGCTTATAAAGTCGGGATTCCCCCTAATAGGTAAATACTGTGATATTTTAAAGTTTACTTGCAGCATTTGGCATATTTTTTTCCATGCCACAGTAATGTTTTGAATTGTGTACTTATACTTAGCTTTTTTCATTGGTCTCGAAACTGGATAATGTAATACAGCTTTCAAGGATAGGGGGGCTATCGCCTTTTCCTCATTTTGGTAATTAGTTACATATTCTACCCCCGATATCCAATCTAGCCCTATTTTTGCCAGACAAACCAAGTTATATACTTTTAGATTAGGGAGGGCGAATCCGGCATCAGTTGTCAGATGAGCCAGATTTTTAAGTCCTATCCGTGGTTTCCCCTTACCCCAAAAAAACTGTGAACATTCAGAATTAAATTTTTGAATATCTTTAGCTCGAATAAACACTGGTATATTTTGCATGAGGAATAGAATTTTTGGAAAAAGCATCATTTTAATAAGTAATACTTTTGCTGATAGAGAGAGTGGGAGTTTAGCCCAGGTTTTTAAGGAATCACTACATTTCAGCCAGATAGGTGCATAATTTAAGCTGTACCAGTCGTCTAAATTCTTTGATAGAATAATCCCTAGATATTTAACCTTCCCTTCTGCAAGTTTAAACGGGTTATCGAGCAAGCTATTTCTTTTTTTAATAATCCACATAATCTCGGATTTCTTTAAGTTGATTTTGTATCCTGAGAATTTACTGAATTCATCAATTATTCTAGTTATCAGTGGTATATTTACTCTGGAATTACAAATATAGAAGAGGATGTCGTCCGCATATAGAGACAAAACATATCTTTTATCACCTGATAAGACTCCTTCTAATCTGTTCCTACATCTAATTGCCAGGGGTTCTAATGAAATATTAAAAAGTAATGGTGACAATGGACACCCTTGTCTTGTTCCTTTCTGGAGTGTAACCCCTGGAGAACTCAGGCCATTAACTAATATGTAAGAGATAGGGTCCTGATAGATTAATTTGATGAAGTTTGAAAAATTTCCCATTATCCCAAAACTGTTCAATGCTGAGAAAAGATGATCCCAGGTAATACTATCAAAAGCCTTATGGGCATCGACTGTCAGTAGGGCAAAGTCTGAGTCTTGTTTTTCCTTTTTACTCTTTCCAGTTAATGCCTGCTCTATTAAAAACATGGCAGTTCTAATATTTTTCTGTGAGGCCCTGCCTGGCATAAATCCAGTTTGATCTGTTTGCCAGAATACTAGCCATAAGTTTATAGTCGGAATTCAATAGGGAAATTGGACTGTAAGAGTCCATACATTCTGCGTCCTTGTCCTTTTTATGTATTAATGTTACATTCGCCGCTGAGAAATACCTAGAGGGTTTAACATTTTCCACAAAATAACTATTGAATAATCTCCCCAAAATGCAAACGACATCCTCCTCCAATATTTTATAAAATTCTACTGGAATTAGATCTGGGCCTGGAGCTTTGCCATTGGCAGCTTTCTTTATTGCCAAGGCAATTTCCTCCTCCGTTATCTCTTTATTCAGTACTTCAAGCTGATCTGCACTAATCCTTGGAGTAATAATCTTTTTCCAAAAATTCTTTTTTGCTTCCAGGTCAATTTTATCAGGCGCATATATTGTTTGAAAGTAATTATGAAACTGTGTTTATTTCCAGGTTACGTGTCCTCCTACTTCTTACAGAAATAAAATTGGCAAAATTGGCCCATGTTGGCATGTATTACCAATAAAGATTAGAAGAAACCTTTGGATTTATTAGCTTGAAGATCTTGTTTACACTTCAATATTATTTTCATAGCATATGCACTGAATGGGAACTGACTTAAGAAATCTCTGGTAAAATAATTGATATGGAAAAAAAAAATGATCCAAGGTGGCTATTCTGTAAATGCATATCAAAATTCAGTGCACATTGTTTATGAAATAAAAATAGATATTCATCTATCCATAAATAACTGACTTGTCAAATTCAGCTGACTTTAAAATTCAAGGGTTTTCAAGTTTTATATTAAGCACCTGCTGACTAGCTACAGTAAGAGGTTAGGAACCTAATTATAGCAGGTCTTAGGTAAATACTGAATAAATTCACCAAAATATGAGAGTTGCTATGGTGATGATTATATATGCATGATGTATATATATATATTTTTATCTACACAGTAGGTCCTTAAAGATTCACACTATAGCTTCAAAATTGAGCTAGTTAAAAAAACAAAAAACTTTCATCTCCTGATGAATCATCAGCGCAAATATAATTTTTTTTTACTGCTTTGTAAATTTTTGTTATTGCTGTGTTATTGCATGAAGTATTCTGTTAAATTTATATTTACCTTATATAATATATATATATATATACACACACACACACACATATATATATATACACACACACACACATATATATATATATATATACACACACAAAAAAAAATAATATATATATATATATATATATATATATATTCACACACACACACACACATACATAGTCAAATGTAGAAAAGGACTGCACTCACTGGATTTAGTATATAAAATAAAAAATTTATTAAGGTGACGTTTCGGGGTACGCAGACCCCTTCCTTAGACCAGAAAACAGTGCAAATGAACAGTGTGCAATATAAAGCAACTTAGCCCCACCCATCAAACAGTTGGAAATTGCGCCAAAACATATGTAACCATGGTAACAAGTGAATCACTTAATTAACAATATTCATACCTTATATAGTGTGATAATTAAATAATGTATCATTGTGCAAACCATATATGCACATATTATAGATAAAATCAAAACATGAAGAAAAAATTAAGAAAAATAATTAAAGTAAAATATAAGCTACACCTAAAAACTTGGTGCACCCAAAGAAAATCATGTACCCACCTAAAGTGTTGTGTGGAATACTGAAATTGCTGCCAAAGAGAGTCATAGCTGTATGGATAAAGGATGTTCCCAGAAATGAGGTTAACAAAATTAATCGTACTATCTAAGACACATATCCACATCGAACAGTAATGCATCTCAGGCAGAGTAAAAATTAGCATAAAAATGCCGGTAAGTCTGGAATATGGCATAACAAGAGAAAGAACAGAAAAAGGTGTAATAGTATATGTCAGACATAGAACAACGATCAAAAATAAGCATATCAGATACCATCATTAGATTATACAAAGATAGTGAGCCATAAATCAATCACTGACCTATAAGCCTAAAAGATAGAATGCATCGTGTCAAAAGGTTTATCAGCAATGTTAATGAAGGTGCAAACAGCGTGAAATGGGCATACAAATCACAGGAAAACACGTAGCCACTAACAAATGATAAACTTACTTGGTATGAGACGCTGTTTATACTGCATGTATGGATCAAGCGTATTTGCAAAGGGGAAGCTGAAGCCAAAAAAATATAGCTGTTTGCAACTGTGAAACAGGCGCGGATCCACACTTTCTAGCATCTGTTATAATGGTGTCAGAGAGCATGGCTAATTTTCATAGCCTAAGGAATTACAAGGAATAGACAGCTAAGGGGTTACTATAGCACTCACTCTCACTCAAAGAAGTTTATAATAAAATCATACATACTTTATTATTTATGTTATTTAAAAAAACTGGGATAAATATCCCTAGGAACCTTTAAATTACCCACAACCGTTACTTAAACTAAAGTTTAAAAATGAATGATGGCCGCCAAACACTCCTCTGTTTCCTGGCCGAGAACTGGAAACATCGGCGTCAGGTGGCTGGAGTGAGTGGTCGACCTGTTATCAAAAAGTGCGGAACAAACGCGTTTCGGCTCTATTTTCGCCTTTCTCAATGTTACACTTTCTTGGAAAAATGAATAAGTAGAGGCTTCGGGGTGCAGGACTTAAATATCCATAGACCAAATGCTCTCTACCAATCCGGTACACTTCCGGGGACCTCCGCCCCCATGGTAACCAATCAGCTTATAGTTCGGCTCACGCCTATCTATATTCGTGTAGTGATTGGGGGAATATCGAGTGATATCGAGCATAGCTATGATTTGCCTGCACTTTGAATTAGAGATAATATGTAGTAAGCATTAATATGAAATGTATACAATCCATCAAACTGATGTGGTGACATATATCTATACTGCAATACTGTAATCGCTAGACTAGGTAATCCCCTGTAAGGTAATATTTGATATATTAAGCACAATGGATGTGTTACTTACTTATTAGCAAAAAAAATAAATAAAAATTTCTTGCTTTTTATTGTAACATTGTATCGTACCGGAAGAATGCTGTGCACTAAAGATTAATACTTATGATTTATTATACAATCATACTTCGATAATAACTTGGCTAAGAGAATTATTAATACCCTTATGCAATCAGTAGATATACTATACAGATAACGGTTAAGACCATTCATAGGGTACTATGCATCAATAGCTCGATAGTTGTGAAGGGTGTATAGATATTGACATAACCATCTATTGATAGATATAATATTTATTTAGCCAGTTGCATCCACATAAAATGTGGTTTGCACTGAACTTATACACACCCTCTTACTCAAATGGTATATATCAAGTATATAAACTATACTCCATTAATATTTATCTATATTCCACTTATATATCAAGGGACAGTAAAAATAATGCACCAGGATACCTAAAAGTTAGCATCCATCTGCTTAAAATATGTTTACCAAATAGTTATTTAACCACATACCATATGGCAGTGATCAGCTTCCTTAATGCCAGGTTACAGGTACCAGGTGGGCAATATATGTTTGTTCACTTAATAGATCATGTTTAAATGCTCACAAAATTTAAATATACACCCAATAATTGTTAAATTCATTCATGCCATTGGGTATAACCGAATTCAGATTGAAAATCCATTTGGTTTCCATCTTTAACAATCTTTGTTCGGTGTCCCCACCCCTTATCCCAGGTTTTAGTTTTTCCAGTCCCCAACATTTCATTACATTGGTGTTTCCCTTATGAGACATTAGAAAATGTTTGGCTACACTCGTGATTTGTTTCTTCTTTTCTACATCTCTTTGGGCTGTCCTAATATTGCTAAGATGTTCAGTCATACGTGTGCCCAGGCATCGTGTAGTCATGCCAACGTAGAGTAAATCACAGCTACAGGATATGCAATAAATCACATAAGTGCTTTGACAATTAATATGTTCTTTTATTGCCCATTTTTTGCCAAACCTATCCATTGTATATTCTTTTTTGACCATGTGTTGGCACACTTTACAGTGTCCACATGCGACAGACCCTTTGTGTATAGGATCCCTTTTAGCATTCCTATCATAGTGACTAGTTACTAACTTGTCATTAAGGTTGCTAGCTCTCCTATAAGTCACCAGTGGTCTATCTGTTAACAATGGTCTCAATAATGTATCTTGGGTCAGGACATGCCAATGTGTTTTAAGAATGTTGGTAATCTTATCACTCTGAGGTGAATATGTCGTGATAAACCTGAGTGGGGTATAACTTTCTCTTGATCTTGGAGTTAGTAACTCCTTTCTATCCTTCAGCAATGCCTTGTTATATGCCTTAGCAAGTAACTTTCTTGAATAGCCTCGTTCTAGCAATCTCTGTCTCAGATCCCTAGCTGATTCTTTATACTTCTCAATAGTACTACAGTTTCATCTTAGACGAATATATTCCCCCATTGGTAACCCTCTAATAGTGTTAGGGTGGTGGTAGCTACTTGCATGTAGGATATTGTTGGTAGATGTAGGTTTCCTATACACATTAGTTGCAATGGAGTTATCAACCTTCTCGATATAGAGGTCTAAAAATTCAACCTTGGACTTTTCTACTGTAGATGTAAGGTATAATCCAAAAGGATTTTTATTGAGAATATTAATGAATTCGGTCAATAGGTGTTCAGGGCCATCCCATACAAAGAATATATCATCTATATACCTGGACCAGTGGGATAAGTATTGGGTGAGATGTTTAAGATCCTCATGGAAAACCACGGTTTCCTCCCACCAGCCCAGGTATATATTCGCGTATGTGGGGGCACACGACATGCCCATGGCCGTGCCACACACTTGTAAAAAGAACTTGTCTTCAAATACAAAGAAGTTGTGTGTCAAAACAAATTCCAACAGATTGAGCAAAAACTCTTTCACCTCTTGACTTATATTGGTATTTTTGGATAAGTAATAAGAAATCGCTCTACATCCCCATTGGGTCTTAATGCTAGTGTAGAGCGATTCAACATCACAAGTAACCAATAACAAAGAATTCATATCAAGCTTCAAATCATTCACTTTATTTAATAGGTGCATGGTGTCCCTGGTATAAGATGGAAGAGATTCCACAATATACCTCAGCCTTGCGTCTATGTATTTACTTGCCTTCTCAGTCAAAGATCCAATCCCAGAGACTATAGGTCTCCCGGGTGGTTTTAACATGTTTTTATGGACCTTGGGCAGTAAATAAAGTGTGGCTATTTTGGGTAATTTCACTTCAAGAAAGTTATACTCTTTTTGGTCAATTATGCCATTAGTGAAGGCTGATTTAATTAGTTTGTTGTAACTGTTTGAAAACATATCCATAGGGTTACACAATAGTGGTTTGTAATTTAATGGATTGTTTAATTGGCGAAATGCCTCTTCACGATACATAATGTCAGGCCAGATAACTATGTTACCACCCTTGTCACTACATTTGATCTGAATATTCTTCATTTCAGATAATTGTTTCAATGCTAAATTCTCTTCCTTACTCAGATTATAGTTAAGTGTTCCAATTTGACCTTGGATTTCGAGGACATCCTGGCATACTAAGTTAAGGAAAGTTAATGCATTGAACGATGTTAAAACACGTAGCCACTAACAAATGATAAACTTACTTGGTATGAGACGCTGTTTATACTGCATGTATGGCTCAAGCGTATTTGCAAAGGGGAAGCTGAAGCCAAAAAAATATAGCTGTTTGCAACTGTGAAACAGGCGCGGATCCACACTTTCTAGCATCTGTTATAATGGTGTCAGAGAGCATGGCTAATTTTCATAGCCGCCTGACGTCATCAAGGGGGTGTATCATGCCAGAGAATGAAAGTGGATGACAGCAAACTGCTGCTACCCGCAGCAGCTGGGGCGAGCCCAAATGCAAACATATATACAAATCAAATGAGTAGTAAATAACCGCTATAAGTGTGTAAAAGATGGCTAAAAAATGGCTAAAACAGGGGGAATCTATCACTTCATAATGGACAGAGCGTATGTCCATATAGCGTGTGTAATCATATAAATGTGCCTATAATATAAGGAGCAAATAACCATTATAACTGTGTAAAAGATGGCTAAACAATGGATAATAAATCATTCCATAATGAACAGAGCGTATGCCTATATAGCATGTGTATGTGCTCAATCATGTAGCATAAAGTTATAGGAAAAGTGACTGATTGGTAGGTCATATTTAGAACATGAGAGCCATAGTGGGACAGAAAAAATAATAAAGCCTAAAAAATTAAATAAAATATGAGATCAGTAACATAAATACCCAAAGGTACATATACGTAAGGAACGATGTGGGGATAAGTCAGGTCAATATAGAAAAGCAAATATAATAAATAAAAATAATGGTGATAGAGCTAGCCTAGTGTGATGAATCAAAGAATCAACATAACAGTAGAGCATATATCAGAGTCTTGTGCCTGAGTAACATATTACTCAAACAGTGGGACCTCAGTGTGACAATCATAGGTCCCCTGTTACAAGTGGCAATCAAGTAAGGTCAAGAACCAAAAGGAAAATAAAGACAACAAGAAAACATGTTATAAAAATTGTGAGCCATAGGAGTTAGGGCCAAGGTGGACCAGTATTGCATATTCAAGGTAAACCAGTAAAGGTCAGGGTCCACCATCCCTGTGCTCATGTCTAAGGATAATAGAACCATTGTTTGGTTAGCAGTAAATCTTGCCATGTCGGACAAGGGGTGAAAGGGTGTAGTCATACAATATAAGGTCCGTTGTTGGATATGCAAATGTTATAAAAAAAACAGTGCCAATCATTAGACATATTAAGTCCTCTCGGGTACAGGGTGTATCTGGAGGAGTATTCTGTCGCGATCGCCTCCCCGGCAAAGCGGTGGAACGTGGTCAATTAGGATGAATCTTATGTCTGTTACCTTGTGGTTTGCCTGTAAGAAGTGTCTAGCCACTGGTTGGTCTGCTGTTCCCTTGTCTAAAGCAATGCGAATTGCTGAGCGATGATTTGCCATTCTTATCCATGCGTTGTCAGAGGTTTTACCAACGTAATATTTTCCACAGCAGCAACTTAGGAGGTATACCACGTGACTCCTAGTACATGTGATGAAGTGCCTTATGGTGTACTTCTGTGTGGTGTGTGGGTGTCGAAAAACTTTGCAGGGGATCATGCCACTGCAGGTGGTGCACCCCAGGCATCTAAAACAACCAGTTTTAGTGGATTTCAGCCACTTCTTTGTGTAGCTTTGTTCCGGGTCCGTCTGCATCAGTAGGTCCCTTAGACTTCTGCCGCGTCTGTATCCCATAATAGGTTGGTCCAGATGTCCGAAGGGGAGTGTTTGGTCAGTGCCAAGGATCTCCCATCTGTTTCATATAGAGTCAGCCAGGACCTTTTTCCCTTTATTGTACGTGGTTGTAAATACCATCCTTGGTTTCTTAGTGTCATCCGATTGGCTCGTTTGTTCATCTCCAGACAATAATTCATGTCTTACTTCCTCTATGAGTTCAGGTGAATAGCCCCTCTGTAGAAATCTCTTGGACATTTCATCCATTTGGGCTTTCCTATTGGTTACCTCAGTATTGTTTCTCATTACCCTGATCATCTGGGATTTCACAATAGCCCTCCTGGTATGGGGCAGATGGTTAATTGTTGCCTCAAGTAGTGAATTCCAATCGGTGGGTTTTGTGTACAGGGTTGTGAGCAGTTTTCCTTCCTTCTTGTAGATCCTTAGATCAAGAAAATCGATATGGCCCTGATCAAATTTCAGTTCAAACTTGATGGGACAAGTTTGTCCATTGAGTTGAGTTACCCATTCAGTGAGTGTATTGACAGGGCCACACCATATTAGGAAGACATCGTCAATGCATCTTTTGTAGTGTTTAACCATTTTGTGGTTGTATACCTTCATGATGTCCCTTTCATACTGCTCCATGTAGAGATTCGCGTAGGACGGGGCTACGTTAGATCCCATCGCCGTTCCAGTCAATTGTTGATAGAATATGTTCTCGAAGTGGAAATAGTTAAGTTTCAAACATTTATCCAGAAGGTCAAGGATAAAGGACATTGGTGGGCCCACATAGAGGTATTTGTCAAGTGCTGTAGAAATGGCATCTATTCCCCCAGTATGCGGGATCACAGTGTATAGACTCCTCACATCCATTGTCACAAGTATGTCCTTATTTGTGATACCTTCCACAGAGTTAAGAACCCTAATGAGGTCACTGGAGTCTTTGATGTAGGAATCCATGGATCTGACAATTGGTTGCAGGATTGCGTCCACATACTGGGCCAAAGGTTGTAGCAGCGAGCCCCTGGCAGATACAATCGGTCTAGTGATAGATATATAGTAATACATATTTAAAAAAATAACTATTACATATTGTTGCAAAAATAACAACAATTACAGAGTATTAGATACAGAGACTGATCCTATTGAAATATTTACAAAAAAACAGATAAATCATATTCTTTATTCATACCAACAGGTGCCATGGTTTCCAATTTATTAATCCAGAATACTTCCTTCTGTTTTTAAAAAAGCTCCCTATTACCACCCCTTCTGGGTGAACTGATCTGGTCAATTATTTGAAACCTAAGTTGACATACCCTATGTCCTGCCTGAACAAAGTGTTCTGCTACTGGATTTTTTATTTTGCCATTTCTGATGTCAGATTTGTGTTCACATATCCTATCACGGACCATCCTAGTGGTCTCCCCGATGTAACTCCGCCCACATGGGCATTTAATCATATAAATGGCAAATGTGGTTCTACATGTGAATAAACCCCTGATATTATATTTCTTGCCTGTACGTGGATGATAGAAAAATTTACCCTTCACCATACTATTACAACTAGCGCAGCCTAAACATGGGTAACATCCCATATTTTTATCTGTAATATAGCTCTGCACTTCAGTTTTAGCAGTACCTATATCGGCCCTGATTAGCCTATCTCTAAGATTCTTACTTCTCTTATAGGCCGGCATGAATCCTGACTGAAACTCAGTTACATGAGGGTTACATTGGCTCAATATGTGCCAGTGTCTCCTAAGAATAGAATTAATGTTACTGCTTAATGAGTTAAACTTTGTAACAAAGACAACACGGTTTTGTTTCATCTTAACTTTAGGTTTTGTTGTCTCAAGCAAGCTGTTACGTGACACTGTTGCCACTTCTTCAATTTCTTTGTTAACTAAATCACTAGGGTAACCCCTCACCGTAAATTTGTCACCCATTTGGTTCAATCTCTGTCTCACAAATTTGTCCTCTGACACAATTCTTCTCACTCTCAAGAGTTGACTGCGAGGTAAAGACCTTTTAAGGGATTCTGGGTGAAAGCTATCAAAGTGAAGCAGGCTGTTTTTGTCAGTAGGCTTAGTAAACAGATCTGTTCCAAAACTATTGCCTAATTTATAGACTTTAGTGTCAAGAAATTCAATACTTTCCTCACTGTGCTTTAGTGTAAACTTAATATGTGTAGTTGCACTATTCAGCTGATTAACAAACTCCCATAAGGATCCAATGTCGCCCAACCACACTCCAAATATATCATCTATGTAGCGCCACCAAGTGGCGCCACATAGAATGAAGAGATTGTTCTCAAAGACAAATCTCTCCTCAAAGATGTTCATAAATATATTTGCGTATGTTGGGGCGACATTGGATCCCATGGCCGTACCCTGTCTCTGAATGTAAAATTCATCTTGAAACAGAAAATAATTACACCTAAGCACAATTTCAAGAAGTTCCAGAACAAAATCAATTTGACAACTATTGAACGTGCTGTATTGTTGCAACACTTTTTTTACTGCTCCTATACCAGATGCATGTGTTATAGAAGTGTATAGACTTGATACATCTAGAGTATATAAGATACTTTTCTCAGTTGCAATGTTTAAATCATTTAATTTAACCAAAAAATTACTGGTATCTTTAATATAAGAGTTAGATAATTCTACAAAAGGTCTTAAAATGTGATCGAGATAGATAGAGATGTTAGAACACACAGAATTCATGCTGGAAATAATAGGTCGCCCTGGAGGGGCCTGTAAATTTTTATGGACCTTAGGTAAGGTATATAGTACTGGTGTTTGTGCATGTTCACGAGATAGGAACATAATTTCCTTTTTACCAATGATGCCATTTTTAAAGGCAAATAAAACCTGTGCAACTACACATATTAAGTTTACACTAAAGCACAGTGAGGAAAGTATTGAATTTCTTGACACTAAAGTCTATAAATTAGGCAATAGTTTTGGAACAGATCTGTTTACTAAGCCTACTGACAAAAACAGCCTGCTTCACTTTGATAGCTTTCACCCAGAATCCCTTAAAAGGTCTTTACCTCGCAGTCAACTCTTGAGAGTGAGAAGAATTGTGTCAGAGGACAAATTTGTGAGACAGAGATTGAACCAAATGGGTGACAAATTTACGGTGAGGGGTTACCCTAGTGATTTAGTTAACAAAGAAATTGAAGAAGTGGCAACAGTGTCACGTAACAGCTTGCTTGAGACAACAAAACCTAAAGTTAAGATGAAACAAAACCGTGTTGTCTTTGTTACAAAGTTTAACTCATTAAGCAGTAACATTAATTCTATTCTTAGGAGACACTGGCACATATTGAGCCAATGTAACCCTCATGTAACTGAGTTTCAGTCAGGATTCATGCCGGCCTATAAGAGAAGTAAGAATCTTAGAGATAGGCTAATCAGAAATATAATATCAGGGGTTTATTCACATGTAGAACCACATTTGCCATTTATATGATTAAATGCCCATGTGGGCGGAGTTACATCAGGGAGACCACTAGGATGGTCCGTGATAGGATATGTGAACACAAATCTGACATCAGAAATGGCAAAATAAAAAATCCAGTAGCAGAACACTTTGTTCAGGCAGGACATAGGGTATGTCAACTTAGGTTTCAAATAATTGACCAGATCAGTTCACCCAGAAGGGGTGGTAATAGGGAGCTTTTTTTAAAACAGAAGGAAGTATTCTGGATTAATAAATTGGAAACCATGGCACCTGTTGGTATGAATAAAGAATATGATTTATCTGTTTTTTTGTAAATATTTCAATAGGATCAGTCTCTGTATCTAATACTCTGTAATTGTTATTTTTGCAACAATATGTAATAGTTATTTTTTTAAATATGTATTACTATATATCTATCACTAGATGGCGCATCCTCCTCTAGGACAAGTAACACTGTAGAAAAATGTGTGTGTATGCACAGGTGAATTGTTAATTAAGTAGGTGTGGTTCTTAACCCCTATCCCTATATTAAGGTGTGTTACCTGCATTTATGTACTGACATGACTAAGGACTAGAGGTCCGAAACGTTGTCTTTTTTACTTCGAAATATCCCAATAAAGATGGAATTTTCTACATAGTGGTGAGTGCTGCTGAATTCTTTGGACTGTGTTACTATTTTAAGGGTTTGGTGTGGTACCCTTACAGCTTGCACCACCTTGTTATCTCAGTGCTGTACCATTTGGACTGTGAGATACAATCGGTCTACAAGGGGGGTTCAGCGGATCCTTGTGGATTTTAGGCAGGGTTTACACTATGGGGTGAATGGGATGAGTGCTGCTCAGAAAGTCAAATTCATCTTGATCAATCCATTTCTGTTGTAAAGCATTTGTGAGTGTCACATCAATTTCTTTTTCTAATTTTGTCGTGGGATCCCAAGTGAGGTTTCTGTAAGTTGAGTCATCACTTAGTTGGCGCAAGATTTCAGTGCGGTATTGAGTGTAATCCATAATGACAATGGCACCACCCTTGTCAGCCGGACGTATGACAATGTCTGCATCAGAGGCTAATGATTTTATTGCCAATCTCTCGGCCTTAGTAAGGTTGGGACGATGTTTTTCCATTTTGGCAATGTCTGAGTCATTTGAGATGAGCCTGTTAAAAGTTTTGATACTTGTTTCACACGTATTTGGCTCAAACTTACTTTTAGGTTTGAATCTTTTTATCTCTGAGTTGCTGTTTGAGTCTCCGAAATGTTCCTTGAGCTTCAGATTCCTTTGAAATCTGTGTATGTCCAGGAAAGTATCAAAACCATCATTGCTGAAGGTTGGAATAAATCTAAGGCCTTTATTAAGAAGGCTAATTTCGCCTTCTGTGAGTGTCCTGTTGCTGATATTGAAAACAATGTCTGGGTTAATTATCTTGGTGGTAGTGGAGGTCTTCTTACCACAGTAGTTCCCCGTCCTCTTTTGCGGCCTCAGCCTCGTGTGTTGGCCGATCTTGTTGTGACCACTAAAAAATGGGTATTGGAAGTGATGTGTGCTTGGTCCAATTATCTTTGTTCTTGGTAGCCACCTTCATTATCGGATCCCGAACTGCTGTCCACTGTGTTTAGGAATCTGGAGCGATGTTGTCGTTGGCGTCGTGGTCTCTGCGGATCTCTCTGTTGGTTGCTACCATGTAGCCAGGAATATATCCTCTTATCCTTGTAATCGTTGTCAACTGTGATGATTTTCTGATTTTTAAATGACATTAGCTCCTTTTTAAAGTCATTTACTTGTTTGCTGATTTTCTCCATCCAAGCCTCACTGGAGTCATCCCTCAGGATATGCAGTTTGTGATTGTTGAATTCGTTCAGCTCATCCTTAACAGTTGCTAGGATATTAGTGCATTCCTCAGTGACCAGAAGGATTAGATCCATCAAACACTTATTCAAGATCTGACACCAGCGTAGACAGAAATGTTTGTTATTTCTACCAATGGTGGGCTGGTTTCTGATTCGGAAACCTCTTGGTATCTTGTTGTTCTTGTAATACTTGGAGAGGTACACAGTGTGTAATTCAAGATCAGTCTCCCTTTTCTTGGGTCTAATGAGGGTATTGTATATCGTAATGTGTCCGTTTGTGCAGTATCCGTTAGTTCTGAATCCACTAGTATTCTAAGTGCATCCTCGGATGTAAAGGCAAAGGTTTTAGTGTTATATTCTTCCTCCTGTATAGCAGAGTCTATTGTGCCCTCCGCCATGATCCTGGATGTGTCTTGAGTCTCTGTATCCTACGGTAGTTGTGGTTTGGTATAATTTCAGTAAATGCAGTGATCACCCGTGTGTAGGTAGTTTAGGCCCAAAATGTGGCCCAAAGTTTAAACAAAACAAGGCCCCAGTAGTGTGGAGCCCACTGATGGTAGAAGGCTAATAGAGTCAATGGTAGTTGGGTGCCAGACAGGTAAAATAATCCATAACTTCCATGTGTGTCTGCACTCACAATGCAATAAGGACATCAACCAGGGTGCTAAGTCAGGTATATCAATAGTAAAATGTAGTAAAGGACTGCACTCACTGGATTTAGTATATAAAATAAAATTTTTATTAAGGTGACGTTTTGGGGTACGCAGACCCCTTCCTCAGACCAGACAACAGTTTAAATGAACAGTGTGCAATATAAAGCAACTTTGCCCCACCCATCAAACAGTTAGTGAAATTGCGCCAAAACATATGTAACCATGGTAACAAGTGAATCACTTAATTAACAACATTCATACCTTAGTGTGATAATTAAATACTGTATCATTGTGCAAACCATATATGCACATATTATAGATAAAATCAAAACATGAAGAAAAAATTAAGAAAAATAATTAAAGTAAAATATAAGCTACACCTAAAAACCTGGTGCACCCAAAGAAAATCTTGTACCCACCTAAAGTGTTGTGTGGAATACTGAAATTGCTGCCAAAGAGAGTCATAGCTGTATGGATAAAGGATGTTCCCAGAAATGAGGTTAACAAAATTAATCGTACTATCTAGGACACATATCCACATCGAACAGTAATGTATCTCAGGCAGAGTAAAAATTAGCATAAAAATGCCGGTAAGTCTGGAATATGGCATAACAAGAGAAAGAACAGAAAAAGGTGTAATAGTATATGTCAGACATAGAACAACGATCAAAAATAAGCATATCAGATACCATCATAAGATTATACAAAGACAGTGAGCCATAAATCAATCACTGACCTATAAGCCTAAAAGATAGAATGAATTGTATCAAAAGGATTATCATCAATGTTAAAGAAGGTGCAAACAGCGTGAAATGGGCATACAAATCACAGGAAAACACGTAGCCACTAACAAATGATAAACTTACTTGGTATGAGACGCTGTTTATACTGCATGTATGGATCAAGCGTATTTGCAAAGGGGAAGCTGAAGCCAAAAAAATATAGCTGTTTGCAACTGTGAAACAGGCGCGGATTCATACTTTCCATCGTCTGTTGTAATGGTGTAAGAGAGTATGGCTAATTTGCATAGCTGCTTGACATCATCAAGGGGGTGTATCATGCCAGAGAATGAAAGTGGATGACAGCAAACTGCTGCTACCCGCAGCAGCTGGGGCGATCCCAAATGCGAACATATAAACAAATCAAATGAGTAGTAAATAACCGCTATAAGTGTGTAAAAGATGGCTAAAAAATGGCTAAAACAGGGGGAATCTATCACTTCATAATGGACAGAGCGTCCGACATGGCAAGATTTACTGCTAACCAAACAATGGTTCTAATATCCTTAGACATGAGCACAGGGATGGTGGACCGTGACCTTTACTGGTTTACCTTGAATATGCAATACTGGTCCACCTTGGCCCTAACTCCTATGGCTCACAATTTTTATAACATGTTTTCTTGTTGTCTTTATTTTCATTTTGGTTCTTGACCTTACTTGATTGCCACTTGTAACAGGGGACCTATGATTGTCACACTGAGGTCCCACTGCTTGAGTAATATGTTACTCAGGCACAAGACTCTGATATATGCTCTACTGTTATGTTGATTCTTTGATTCATCACACTAGGCTAGCTCTATCACCATCATTTTTATTTATTATATTTGCTTTTCTATATTGACCTGACTTATCCCCACATCGTTCCTTACATATATGTACCTTTGGGTATTTATGTTACTGATCTCATATTTTATTTAATTTTTTAGGCTTTATTATTTTTTCTGTCCCACTATGGCTTTCATGTTCTAAATATGACCTACCAATCAGTCACTTTTCCTATAACTTTATGCTACATGATTGAGCACATACACATGCTATATAGACATACGCTCTGTTCATTATGGAATGATTTATTATCCCTTTTACACAGTTATAGTGGTTATTTGCATACAAAGAGAGAAGCGCTCTACCAGGAACGAACAACAGCTCAGTGGCTTGTTCTATGGCGATTTACCACCCGGAGGCAGCTTCTTTTAGACCAGTGTGCTTTACACAGAAGAAAACTTTCCTGAAGTATATCAGTCTGATCCCGCCAAGTAAGGTCAGTCCAGCCCCGAAATACCAGGCAATTCTCCTCTGAACAAGGAACATGACAACCCCAGACGATCGTTTCGGCCTCCTATGGGCCTCGTCAGTGAGGTGCAGCCACATTCCTCTAAGCACACTGGGCAAGGAGTCCACGTCTGGTTTCCCCCATCACCCATAGGGAGACTTCCCCAGGGTCATAATAATTTGCATACAAAGAGAGAAGCGCTCTACCAGGAACGAACAACAGCTCAGTGGCTTGTTCTATGGCGATTTACCACCCGGAGGCAGCTTCTTTTAGACCAGTGTGCTTTACACAGAAGAAAACTTTCCTGAAGTATATCAGTCTGATCCCGCCAAGTAAGGTCAGTCCAGCCCCGAAATACCAGGCAATTCTCCTCTGAACAAGGAACATGACAACCCCAGACGATCGTTTCGGCCTCCTATGGGCCTCGTCAGTGAGGTGCAGCCACATTCCTCTAAGCACACTGGGCAAGGAGTCCACGTCTGGTTTCCCCCATCACCCATAGGGAGACTTCCCCAGGGTCATAATAATTTGCATACAAAGAGAGAAGCACTCTACCAGGAACGAACAACAGCTCAGTGGCTTGTTCTATGGCGATTTACCACCCGGAGGCAGCTTCTTTTAGACCAGTGTGCTTTACACAGAAGAAAACTTTCCTGAAGTATATCAGTCTGATCCCGCCAAGTAAGGTCAGTCCAGCCCCGAAATACCAGGCAATTCTCCTCTGAACAAGGAACATGACAACCCCAGACGATCGTTTCGGCCTCCTATGGGCCTCGTCAGTGAGGTGCAGCCACATTCCTCTAAGCACACTGGGCAAGGAGTCCACGTCTGGTTTCCCCCATCACCCATAGGGAGACTTCCCCAGGGTCATAATAATTTGCATACAAAGAAAGAAGCGCTCTACCAGGAACGAACAACAGCTCAGTGGCTTGTTCTATGGCGATTTACCACCCGGAGGCAGCTTCTTTTAGACCAGTGTGCTTTACACAGAAGAAAACTTTCCTGAAGTATATCAGTCTGATCCCGCCAAGTAAGGTCAGTCCAGCCCCGAAATACCAGGCAATTCTCCTATGAACAAGGAACATGACAACCCCAGACGATCGTTTCGGCCTCCTATGGGCCTCGTCAGTGAGGTGCAGCCACATTCCTCTAAGCACACTGGGCAAGGAGTCCACGTCTGGTTTCCCCCATCACCCATAGGGAGACTTCCCCAGGGTCATAATAATTTGCATACAAAGAGAGAAGCGCTCTACCAGGAACGAACAACAGCTCAGTGGCTTGTTCTATGGCGATTTACCACCCGGAGGCAGCTTCTTTTAGACCAGTGTGCTTTACACAGAAGAAAACTTTCCTGAAGTATATCAGTCTGATCCCGCCAAGTAAGGTCAGTCCAGCCCCGAAATACCAGGCAATTCTCCTCTGAACAAGGAACATGACAACCCCAGACGATCGTTTCGGCCTCCTATGGGCCTCGTCAGTGAGGTGCAGCCACATTCCTCTAAGCACACTGGGCAAGGAGTCCACGTCTGGTTTCCCCCATCACCCATAGGGAGACTTCCCCAGGGTCATAATAATTTGCATACAAAGAGAGAAGCGCTCTACCAGGAACGAACAACAGCTCAGTGGCTTGTTCTATGGCGATTTACCACCAGGAGGCAGCTTCTTTTAGACCAGTGTGCTTTACACAGAAGAAAACTTTCCTGAATATAGTGGTTATTTGCTCCTCATATTATAGGCACATTTATATGATTGAGCGCATACACCATTATACACACACTATATGGACATAAGTTCTGTCCATTATGAAGTGATAGATTCCCCCTGTTTTAGCCATTTTTTAGCCATCTTTTACATACTTGTAGCGGTTTGCCATATTAGTATATGATTTTTCAGATTATATATATTTTTTTATACAGTTCACTGTGTATATATGTATATAAACTTTTTATTGCGATTGATTTATTACCAAATTTATCAAGTAGGTACATTTATTAACCTACTATTTATATTATGTACATCTATTAACTAATTATTTTCATATATACATATACTCTGTGAACATTGTGTAATATTGTATCAAATGGTCTTTGATTTTTGCAATATGTATGATATGCTGTAGGCTCATACGGTGATCATGTCCTAGTATATTTTTTTGTCCTTTTACTTTATTTTTAAATGATGTTTCACTGGGGTTTTTTTTTTTTTTTTTAAATGTCATGTTAATGTGATAGTAATTTAGGTCTGGCTACGGGTGACCATTTGTTATCTGTAGCATTCTATTGTATCACATATTTTTGTATATTTAGGGATCGGCATCAATGTTTCTATTTTTTGGAATTTATATCTGTTTTTTTCACACGGTTTCTTTCCGTGTTTAATACGAATACTCACATGAACATTTACTATCCACTATAACATCTGTTGTTTATCACTTAAACATGCACAGATATGTGTTATATATATTTGCTCTATGAGGATCTGCTTACTTTGATTTGTATAAAATTGGAACGGAGCTGTAGTCACGCAAGCGCTTTAACATATGGTACAAATATGAATACACACCTTCGATTTTGACCTATTCGGCTTGCCGGTGGCTCCTGGTATTCGATTGGTCACAGATGTTTACACGCGAGCGCACTGAATAATGAGAGACTTTGAAAGATTAATATGACACTTTAGCTATATATTATCCTAGTATGTATAGATATCTGTTGTATATATTTGTTATATATTTGCTCTATGAGGGTCTTGCTGATTATGAGCTGTATAAGATTTTGGTCACGCATGCGCTTGAACATGTGGTACAATTTAAATACACACCTCTGGGTTTTGCCCTATCCGGCGTTTGCCGATGGTTTTGTTATTTGATTGGTCACATATGTTTACACGCAAGCGCACTAACTAATGAGAGACGCTGATAGACCATTTATAAGCTGTGATGTTTTAGTATAGCTATACACCTGATGAAATGGTCGGGAGACCGGGAAACGCGTTGTGTTTTATATGTTTCAACAATAAATTGAAGTTGATTTTAATTGAGCCATCACAAGCTTTATTTTCTTCTACGATCCTGTAAAACTTGTTATATACCTGTTCTTTATTTTTGCACCTTTTTGAAGACCAGCCACCTCTGAAGGAAATAGGGAGTTTGGCGTTGGAGTTCATACGAAAGGACAGCTTGCTGAACAGCTGTAAGAGTTCAGACTGCATTTGTGGCACTTCTCAAGTGCTTGGGATCTTGTAAGTGTGTCTTTATCTTGCGTGTGAAAGTCATACTCTCTTTTGATAAAGCACTATTGTGGCGCCTTCTTCTCTTCTTTTATCATTGTTATTTACTACTCATTTGATTTGTATATATGTTCGCATTTGGGATCGCCCCAGCTGCTGCGGGTAGCAGCAGTTTGCTGTCATTCGCTTTCATTCTCTGGCATGATACACCCCCTTGATGACGTCAGGCGGCTATGCAAATTAGCCATGCTCTCTGACACCATTACAACAGACGCTGGAAAGTATGGATCCACGCCTGTTTCACAGTTGCAAACAGCTATATTTTTTTGGCTTCAGCTTCCCCTTTGCAAATACGCTTGATCCATACATGCAGTATAAACAGCGTCTCATACCAAGTAAGTTTATCATTTGTTAGTGGCTACGTGTTTTCCTGTGATTTGTATGCCCATTTCACGCTGTTTGCACCTTCATTAACATTGCTGATAAACCTTTTGACACGATGCATTCTATCTTTTAGGCTTATAGGTCAGTGATTGATTTATGGCTCACTGTCTTTGTATAATCTTATGATGGTATCTGATATGCTTATTTTTGATTGTTGTTCTATGTCTGACATATACTATTACACCTTTTTCTGTTCTTTCTCTTGTTATGCCATATTCCAGACTTACCAGCATTTTTATGCTAATTTTTACTCTGCCTGAGATACATTACTGTTCGATGTGGATATGTGTCCTAGATAGTACGATTAATTTTGTTAACCTCATTTCTGGGAACATCCTTTATCCATACAGCTATGACTCTCTTTGGCAGCAATTTCAGAATTCCACACTACACTTTAGGTGGGTACAAGATTTTCTTTGGGTGCACCAGGTTTTTAGGTGTAGCTTATATTTTACTTTAATTATTTTTCTTAATTTTTTCTTCATGTTTTGATTTTATCTATAATATGTGCACATATGGTTTGCACAATGATACAGTATTTAATTATCAGACTATATAAGGTATGAATATTGTTAATTAACGGCTAGATTTGGAGTTTTGTCGGTAACGAGCCGAAAAACTAACGCCCGCGTTTTACTGACCGCACCATAAAAATAACTCTGGTATCGAGAGTCCACATAAAGGCTGCGTTAGGCTCCAAAAAAGGAGCGTAGAGCATTTTTAACGCAGCTTCAACTCTCGATACCAGAGTTGCTTACGGACGCGGCCAGCCTCAAAAACGTGCTCGTGCACGATTCCCCCATAGGAAACAATGGGGCTGTTTGAGCTGAAAAAACACCTGCAAAAAAGCCGCGTTCAGCTCCTAACGCAGCCCCATTGTTTGCTATGCGGTAACCCTTCCTACGTCTGCACTTAACACTCTAACATGTACCCCGAGTCTAAACACCCCTAACCTTATGCTTATTAACCCCTAATCTGCCGCCCCCGCTATCGCTGACCCCTGCATATTATTATTAATCCCTAATCTGCCGCTCCGTAAACCGCCGCTACCTACGTTATCCCTATGTACCCCTAATCTGCTGCCCTAACATCGCCGACCCCTATATTATATTTTTTAACCCCTAATCTGCCCCCCACAACGTCGCCTCCACCTGCCTACACTTATTAACCCCTAATCTGCCGAGCGGACCTGTGCGCTACTATAATAAAGTTATTAACCCCTAATCCGCCTCACTAACCCTATCATAAATAGTATTAACCCCTAATCTGCCCTCCCTAACATCGCCGACACCTAACTTCAATTATTAACCCCTAATCTGCCGACCGGAGCTCACCGCTATTCTAATAAATGGATTAACCCCTAAATCTAAGTCTAACCCTAATACTAACACCCCCCTAAGTTAAATATAATTTAAATCTAACGAAATAAATTAACTCTTATTAAATAAATTATTCCTATTTAAAGATAAATACTTACCTGTAAAATAAATCCTAATATAGCTACAATATAAATTATATTTATATTATAGCTATTTTAGGATTAATATTTATTTTACAGGTAACTTTGTATTTATTTTAAACAGGTACAATAGCTATTAAATAGTTAAGAACTATTTAATAGCTACCTAGTTAAAATAATTACAAAATTACCTGTAAAATAAATCCTAACCTAAGTTACAACACTAGACTATCAATAAATTAATTAAATAAACTACCTACAATTAACCTAACACTACACTATCAATAAATTAATTAAATACAATTGCTACAAATAAATACAATTAAATAAACTAGCTAAAGTACAAAAAAAAAAATAACTAAGTTAGAAAAAATAAAAAAATATTTACAAACATAAGAAAAATATTACAACAATTTTAAACTAATTACACCTACTCTAAGCCCCCTAATAAAATAACAAAGACCCCCAAAATAAAAAAATGCCCTACCCTATTCTAAATTACTACAGTTCAAAGCTCTTTTACCTTACCAGCCCTGAACAGGGCCCTTTGCGGGGCATGCCCCAAAGAATTCAGCTCTTTTGCCTGTAAAAAAAAAACATACAATACCCCCCCAACATTACAACCCACCACCCACATACCCCTAATCTAACCCAAACCCCCCTTAAATAAACCTAACACTAAGCCCCTGAAGATCTTCCTACCTTATCTTCACCCTGCCAGGTTCACCGATCCGTCCTGAAGAGCTCCTCCGATGTCCTGATCCAAGCCCAAGCGGGGGGCTGAAGAGGTCCATGATCCGGCTGAAGTCTTCATCCAAGCGGGAGCTGAAGAGGTCCATGATCCGGATGAAGTCTTCATCCAAGCGGGAGCTGAAGAGGTCCATGATCCGGATGAAGTCTTCTATCAACGGCATCTTCAATCTTCTTTCTTCCGGATCCATCTTGCAGACCTCCGACGCGGAACATCCTCTTCTCCCGACGCCTACTAGCCGAATGACGGTTCCTTTAAGGGACGTCATCCAAGATGGCGTCCCTCGAATTCCGATTGGCTGATAGGATTCTATCAGCCAATCGGAATTAAGGTAGGAATATTCTGATTGGCTGATGGAATCAGCCAATCAGAATCAAGTTCAATCCGATTGGCTGATCCAATCAGCCAATCAGATTGAGCTCGCATTCTATTGGCTGTTCCGATCAGCCCGTCGTCATCGGATGAAGATAGAAGATGCCGCTTGGATCAAGATGGTTGCCGGTCCGGATCGCCTCTTCTTCCCGGATAGGATGAAGACTTTGGAGCCTCTTCTGGACCTCTTCAGGCACCGGATGACGGATCGCCAACCCCCGCTTGGGTTGGATGAAGATTTTGGAGCCAGGACGGATCGGTGATACCTGGTGAGGTGAAGACAAGGTAGGATGATCTTCAGGGGCTTAGTGTTAGGTTTATTTAAGGGGGGTTTGGGTTAGATTAGGGGTATGTGGGTGGTGGGTTGTAATGTTGGGGGGGGGTATTGTATGTTTTTTTTTTACAGGCAAAAGAGCTGAACTTCTTGGGGCATGCCCCGCAAAGGGCCCTGTTCAGGGCTGGTAAGGTAAAAGAGCTTTTAACTTTAGTAATTTAGAATAGGGTAGGGCATTTTTTATTTTGGGGGGCTTTGTTGTTTTATTAGGGGGCTTAGAGTAGGTGTAATTAGTTTAAAATTGTTGTAATATTTTTCTTATGTTTGTAGATATCTTTTTTATTTTTTGTAACTTAGTTCTTTTTTATTTTTTGTACTTTAGCAAGTTTATTTAATTGTATTTATTTGTAGGAATTGTATTTAATTAATTTATTGATAGTGTAGTGTTAGGTTAATTGTAGGTAATTGTAGGTAGTTTATTTAATTAATTTTTTGATAGTATAGTGTTAGTTTTAATTGTAACTTAGGTTAGGATTTCTTTTACAGGTA